>NC_088403.1:57133757-57163757 GCF_034236695.1 Oncorhynchus nerka
CCTGCCTCTAAAAAACATGGATGGTGCCAGGTTTCCTCCCAATGTGATGCTTGTCGTTCAGGCCAAAGAGTGGTTTCATCAGACCAGAGAATCTTGTTTTTCATGGTCTGGGAGTCATTTAGGTGCCTTTTGGCAAACTCCAAGAGGGCTGTCATGTGTCTTATTGAGGAGTGGCTTCTGTCTGGCCACTCTACCATAAAGGCCTGATTGGTGTTGTGCTGCAGAGATGGTTGTCCTTCTGGAAGGTTCTCCCATCTCCACAGAGGAACTCAGGATGTCTATCAGAGTGACCATCGGGTTCTTGATCACCTTCCTAGCGCTCAGTTTGGCCGGGCGGCCAGCTCTAGGAAGAGTCTTGGTGATTCCACACTTCTTCCATTTAAACTTTTTGGTACCCTTCCCCAGATCTGTGCCTCGAGCTCTACTGACAATTCCTTTGACCTCATGGCTTGGTTTTTGCTCTGACATGCACTGTCAACTGTGGGACCTCATATAAACAGGTGTGGGCCATTCCAAATAACATCCAATCAATTGAATTTACAGAAGGTGGACTCCAATCACGTTTCAGAAACATCTCAAGGATGATCAATGGAAACAGGATGCATATGAGCTCAATTTTGAGTCTCATAACAAAGGGTCTGAATACTTATGTAAATAAGATATTTCTGTTTCTTGATTTTTTTAAACTTTGCTAACATTTCTAAAAACCTGTTTTCGCTTTGTTATTATGGGGTATTGTGTGTCGAATGATGAGAGAAAAAAAATATTGAATACATTTTATAATAAGGCTGTAATGTAACAAAATGTCTGTCTGAATACTTTCTGAATGCACTGTATATCTCGCTACCCTTATTATTTAATATTTCTCCTTTATGTGTTGCAAATATATAAGTAAATATATACCTACAGTTGAAGTTGGAAGTTTACATACACTTAGGTTGGAGTCATTAAAACTCGTTTTTCAACCACTACACAAATTTCTTGTCAACAAACTATAGTTTTGGCCAAATGAAACAATGACCCCAAGCATACTTCCAAAGTTGTGGCAAAATCGCGAGCAAGGAGACCTACAAACCTGACTCAGTTACACCAGCTCTGTCAGGAGGAATGGGCCAAAAATCACCCAACTTATTGTGGGAAGCTTGTGGAAGGCTACCCGAAACCTTTGACCCAAGTTAAACAATTTAAAGGCAATGCTACCAAATACTAATTGAGTATATGTAAACTTCTGACCCACTGGGAATGTGATGAAAGAAATAAAAGCTGAAATAAATCATTTTCTCTATTATTATTGTGACATTTCACATTCTTAAAATAAAGTGGTGATCCTAACTGACCTAAGACAGGGAATTTTTACTAGGACTAAATGTCAGGAATTGTGAAAAACTGAGTTTAAATGTAGTTGGCTAAGGTGTATGTAAACATAATACACATAATACAGTCCTCAATAGCAGCGGGGTGCCAAGGACGCCCTTGTGCCATGGTCTCTGTGGGTAGCGTATGTGAGTCACAGAGAGTCACATGAGTCACATGCCTCTGCGGTTGGCTTTTCGCAGAGTCTCGAGGCTAAAACTGTCACGTCTCGCTCTTACCCGCTATTTTCTCCTCGTTCTAGACTAATACACACCTTTTATTCCCCAGCTAAACCAGCGCCGAATCAGAACGGCTGATGAAGAGGCGAGAAGGATCGGAGGACCAATATGCAGCGTGATATGTGTTCATGTTGAATGTTTAATTAAAGAAAGAACTGAACACTGAAACACTATACAAAACAGTAAACAAAATAACAACCGTGACGCTAATGTGAGCTGCGCTGAAACAAGCCATCAACATAGACAATCACCCACAAACAAACAGTGCAACCCAGGCTACCTAAGTATGATTCTCAATCAGAGACAACTAATGACACCTGCCTCTGATTGAGAACCATACTAGGCCGAAACATAGAAATCATCTTCAGATGAAGAGGAGGACGACCGTGACACACAAGCATTTCGCTACACTCGCATTAACATCTGCTAACCATGTGTATGTGACCAATAACAATAAAATGTGATTTGATTTGAATATCTAAAGTTTTATCTGCCAGTGAATCTGCTTGGGCTATGGGCGTGTATTTGGCCTAAAGGATACATACAGATTTAGAAGCTGAATTTGAGCCAGTTTTCTACAGCAGGAAAATGATCATGCAGCAACAGGAAATGTGAATTATCATGCCAGTTATAATTATTGGAAATTTTTGTAGGGGTTAACACATTTTTTTGTTTGGAAAAACCATGTCTGAAATTTCAAAGTGTGAATTACAAACCTTGGAAGCCTTTGTAAAAAAACATTTGACATTATCTGCATTGCAGGAAAGTTCTCCTGCAACAGGGTTATAGTTGCAGTGGTGTAAAGTGCTTTCCATTTTTGGGGTACCTGTACTTTACTTGACTATTTATATTTTTGACAACTTTTACTTTTCACTACATTCCTAAAGAAAATAATGTACTTCTTACTCCATACATTTTCCCTGACACCCAAAAGTACTCATTACATTTTGAATGCTTAGCAAGACAGGACAATTGTCTAATTCACACACTTATCAAGAGAACATCCTAGGTCATCCCTACTGCCTCTGTTCTAGCGGACTCACTAAATACATGCTTCTTTGAAATAATGTCTGTGTGCTCCTGCCTATCCATAAAGAAAAAAAGAAAATGCTGTCTGGTTTGCTTCATTTCAGGAATTTGAAATTATTATACTTTTACTTTAAATACTTAAGTATACCTTAGCAATTACATTTACTTTTAATATATTTAAAACCAAATGCTTTTAGACTTATACTCAACAAATATTTTACAGGGTGACTTTCACTTTTACGTGAGTCATTTTCTATGAACTTATCTTTACTTTTACTCAAGTATGACAATTGGCTACTTTTCCCACCATTGCCTAGTGGTTAAGAGCATTGGGCCAGTAACTGAAAGGTTGCTGGTTCAAATCCCCGGGCTGTCTAGGTGAAAAATATGTTGATGTGCCCTTGAGCAAGGCACTTAACCCTAACTGTTCCTGTAAGAGTCTGTGGATAAAAGCGTTGATTAGAATGTGAAATTCAGATCCTGCATCATCATAGAGCAGAGGGGAAGAAAAGGTCTATCTGAAGTCAGTTTAACTTTCCCCTCATAATCTCACTGCCCTTCTCTGATAATTCTCATCCGCTTTGCTGTCATTGCTATCTCCTGTAATCCCCCCTCTCTGTTCTGTCATTTACTTTTTCAATAATACACTTTCTGTCTTTTCTTTCTTTCCGTTTCATTCATTTGGACCCTGTTATCTCTCTCTCTCTCTCTCTCTCATATCTGTCCTTGCCTCTGCTTCCCAGAAAACCATGTCTCTCTCATTTTTCCTTTATCATGCTCTTTCTCTTTCTTATTTAATAATCTCTCCTCAGCGGTCTTTTCTGTGGCAACGCGCGTGCACACACACACACACACACACACTCCTAACCCTAAACCTAATTCTAACACAAATTCTAACCTTAACCTTTAACCCCCTAGAAATAGCATTTGACCCTGCGAGGAATAACTAAATGTCGAACGACTAAACACTGACAACCCATGGTAGAAACAGGATTGAGGGGAAATGGGTGAAAAATGTTTGATTTTATCGGCTCCATACTCATAGAAAACAAGAGTTGATAGAGCCTTGATATAATGGCACATGCATGTTCAGTAGTGTATAGAAATATACCCCCTCTGTACATGTACACAGTACATCTCCTGTTTACCTATCTTATCAACACAGAGTGTACAAAACATTAAGAACACCTTCCTAATAGTGAGTTGCACCCCCTTTTCGCCTCCGAACAGCCTCAAAAATCGTCGGGGCCTGTACTCAAGGTGTTGAAAGCGTTCCACAGGGATGCTGGTCCCTGTTGACTCCAACGCTACCCACAGCTGTGTCAAGTTGACTGGATGTCCTTTGGGTGGTGGGCCAATCTTGATACACACAGGAAGCTGTTGAGTAGTTCTCGACACAACCGGTATGCCTGTACTGTTCAAAGGCACTTAAAACTTTTGTCTTGCCCATTCACCCTCTGAATGACACACAAACACAATCCATGTTTCAATTGTCTCAAGGCAGGGTAGCCTAGTGGTTAGAGCGTTGGACTAGTAACCGAAAGGTTGCAAGTTTGAATCCCTGAGCTGACAAGGTACAAATCTGTCGTTCCGCCCCTGAACAGGCAGTTAACCCACTGTTCCTAGGCCGTCATTGAAAATAAGAATTTGTTCTTAACTGACTTGCCTAGTAAAATTTAAAATTAAAGTAAATTAAAATGCTTATAAATCCCTTCTTTAACCCTTCATCTACGCTGATTGAAGTGGATTCAACAGGTGACACCAAAAAGGGAACTAATATTTCACCTGGTCAGTCTATGTCATGTACATAAGGTTTTGTGCACTCAGTGTAAGACATGATATCGACGAGGAACGGTAAACTGAGTGAAACTCAACTGATAAAGACACACGGTCTCCCATTTCAACCTCCAACACATAGTTCTAATCATTCTACCAATGTGTCTGGGGAGGTCAAGATACACAGTCACCTGCACGAACCCACAAAGAAAAACTAAAGATGCATACAGTTTGTATGAGTCAAGGCTATATCTTCATAGACTGTTAAAAGCAAATATGTTATGCGTAATGCAGTGCATGCAACAATGGACTTTAATAAGATAAGCTTAAGTTATCTAGCACACTCCATTGGATCAGCATGGTGGAAATAGCTATTTCCATCCCAGAAACTAAAATGAGCATATCTTGTAGGACAAATCCAGGTAGTGAGTGACTCCTGGTTTAAGTCAAATGTATTCCGTTGGTGCCTAATGAAGATGACCCAAGACAAGCATCATGATTCCACTACTTATAAGGCAACTCCTATAGTCTCTATGTGCCATTAACATCATACCTGCTATAGTTCCTGAGTGTTATCACTCTCATCAAAAACGTCATTTGGTAATGGAAAAAAGTCAATTCGATTAGGATCAGTTTCTCTCTCCCCATTCACCAATCAATCCATCAGTTTTTAAAATCATTCAGTTTCCAAATCATAATCAAAACCCAATGAATTATCCAACCCAAATGTACAATGACAGTGCTCAGTGATTTAAATTGGTCCCGTCACTCAAAGCCAAAAACCCTCAATTTAACTCACATCAACATTGGCAGAATGTACATTTATGTTATAATACAGAATATTTATCCTATAATTCTAGTATTTACTTTCTTTTTAAAAATTGTATTCATATTTTAGTGGTATCCAATTGTTTTAGTAGCTACTATTTTGTCTCATCGCTACAACTCCCGTACGGGCTCGGGAGAGACGAAGGTTGAAAGTCATACGTCCTCCGATACACCCGATACACAACCCAACCAAGCCGCACTGCTTCTTAACACAGCGCGCATCCAACCCGGAAGCCAGCTGCACCAATGTGTTGGTTAGTGTGCACTGCACCCGCCCGCCACAGGAGTCGCTGGTGCACGATGAAACAAGGACATCCCTACCAGCCAAACCTCCCTAACCCGGACGATGCTGGGCCACTTGTGCGTCGCCCCACGGACCTCTCGGTCGCGGCCGGTTACGACAGAGCCTGGGCGCGAACCCAGAGTCTCTGGTGGCACAGCTTGTGCAGTACAGCGCCCTTAACCGCTGCGCCACTCAAAATCTATTTTGGGCACAGTTGACCAACCCCACCCTCCCTCAGGCCCTGATTCTTCTGGCATCTTCTTCATTGTCTTCTTCAGATAGCTTTACAGTTCAAAGTGGATGGCCCATGATAGTGTCCAAATTTCAATATCTCACCTGAGCTGCCACCACCTTTACCACCCATTATGTCTTGTCCATTTGTCAACCAGTATACCAGTAACATAATAGAAGTTTGGAACAGATTTCACCCCATGCTCACTCCCCGTGGACACCGGTCACACTCCTGAGAGAAAAGCAGTCGATAGATTGGACGCTGCATACAGGCTGCTGGCTCAGGACTCAGGTCTCACGGATGAAGTGGTGTGGAAAGGGGCATATTGAACGCTTTTGTCGCATTTCTTCAGCAGGTACGAGGGGGTTTTGATGTACACACACTGTTCGGTCCAATTATCTCTTCCATGCATTAAGACACCGACAGACGTCACCTTTCATGATAACCTCAACAGAGAACAGATCAGAACAACAGTTTAGTGCAGTTCATTTTTTATTCAGGAAATCCAGACAAGCAAGTATGATAAATTATTACTTTGTTCTATTTTTATTTTTTATCAATATTACAAATGACCTTAAATTCATTATCCAAATAGCTTTCCAGTGAGGGTGATCAAACCACACAGGAAAGTCAGGACAGAGGTCAGAGGTCATACAAACCCTTCAAATAAGTGTTTCTTACTATATTAGACTAATTAATAAAAAACAGTCAAACATTTCATACATTTCATATCCCAGGTTTCCAATAACTTTCCAGTACATGTCTTATTAAAATCATTTACATGTGTTCAATTAAAACTCAGAAAAGGACAGTGTTTTCCATGTGTGTGTGTGCCCCTTTAAGATACCTTGGCACGAAAACAAATGGAAAACTCACTTAAACCCAAATGAAATAGAACACTTACAATAAAATCAAACATAAAAAAAAAAAAATACCAACAAGTAGTCATTACAAGTGGGTTGTGTGTGTGGGTATTTGCAAACCTTGAGGTAAAAAATAAACAGAAATGACCAGGCCTTATTTCATTTGGTAGTTTACGGCCTCAATCTCACAGCCACAGGAAACTTTTGAAAGAGAGACAATGAAACCCCCATTTTCCCAGAACAAAAACCCCACAAAACATTTACAGTGGGGCAAAAAAGTATTTAGTCAGCCACATATTGTGCAAGTTATCCCACTTAAAAAGATGAGAGAGGCCTGTAATTTTCATCACAGGTACACTTCAACTATGACAGACAAAATGAGAAAAAAAATCCTACAATGTGACTTTCTGGATATTTTTTCTCATTTTGTCTGTCATAGTTGAACTGTACCTATGATGAAAATTACAGGCCTCTCTCATCTTTTTAAGTGGGAGAACTTGCACAATTGGTGGCTGACTAAATACTTTTTTGCCCCACTGTAGTTAGCATTTACTATACTACACCAATTCAGCAACCGAAAAGTTTTAACTACAAACAAAACCTGATAATAAATCCACTGTACTCTTTCAAATCATTAATCGTTTGTTTTAATGTATCCCAACATTTATGTTTATTTGCGTTTAATTTAGCATGTGCTACCCTCAGACACTGCAACATGTACCTCGCCACCGAGTCTAACAATTCACTCCCATATTATATTATATGACTGGTCTCTTTTTTCCATAATTATGTCAAATTATCCTGGTATCGTTACTAGACCAATGTCCAACAACATATGTAATAGCTGTTTTGCCTTTGATGTTTCCTGTAACCTCTCTAAATGTAATACTTTTTTCTGTAGCAAAGGTAGTCAATGTCTCAGCGTAAGGAATCAGTGATCCTTTACGGTAATCTAATCATTTCAACCTGTTGCATTAATCTAGTCAAAATATGAACCTGTCCCACTGCATCCCTCTTCTATTCTTACCAGTAGGAAAAAAAATATAGCCCATTCTCAAACAACGTTCTGCGCTTAACTCGATCGTAAGGTTAAAAGCAAACTTGACAATAATCTCTTCTCTTTCGGCTTCCTACTAAGAAAGCTGTTAAAACATTCGGTTTATATCTTAAACAAACACAGTATCTGTCCATCAAAACATACCAATATTATAATCAGAAACCCACATTTTAGTCAATATCATAGACACAATGCTATTGAAATGACGAAGAAATCCCAGAAATAACCAAAATACAATGCTCTTAACATCTGGCACATAACAATACACAATTGCCATAAATAGGCCTACAGGTCCAAGCATGTCTCCGCAGGGATTCTCACATGTGCAAATGGAATAGATTAGCAGTCAACTAGTTAAATCGACATTCATTGACTTAAAAACAGATCTTGCGCCTTGTAATTAAAGCAGATCATCTTTTCTCACGCAACATATCTATTGATACTTAGTTTGATGGAAACCCTAGGCTTTGTACGGCGTTATAAGTTACGTCGAGACTCCATCTTAATTCACTCTAACTTTATTGAAAAAAGGTTTATTCGGTAAATATAGCAACTCCTCTCATTCTGCCTTATGGACAGTTTTATTTTGAATGTAGTCAGCATACAGAGAATAATCCAATAAGCGTTTTATAGTTACATCGTTGGGGGAGGTTAACCAAAAGTGGACACACTCCAATCAGTTTTGAGACAATTGCCCAGACATTGTAGACAGTTTAATCATTCTTAAACCTAATCTTTATCAAACGATCCATTAAAGGGACCAACTCAAAACCTACGTACATCTCCATATGGGTTGTTTCATCTTATTTACACACTCACACAATTCTCATATCACATTCACACAGTACTGTTCCCAAACACACTTAATCAATATTTTTTATAACCTGCAGGGATATTTTCTTACTTCTATAGGTTGATTTAGCATATAGCTTACACATATGTAGCTAACTATTTTAAACCATTGCATATCATTATCTTATCTTTTAATTATTATGTATCTCAGGCTCACACAGAGCCTTCATGATCACCCACACAGGATTGATCCAATGCTCACACAGAACATTACTAAATAACCATCCACACAGGATTGGTCAGATGTCCACACAGAACATCATTGAAAGGTTACCCACACAGAGTCAACCTACCGCTCCCACACAGAACGCTTCTACAAAGATTACCCGCACAGGATTTCAAACTCTGTCTATATGAACAGGGAAACCCATACCATTATCAAAATATTGCCTAATTAGTGGTCCCAAAACTGGGTGTTGTATCCACACTGGGATATCGCCTATTGCGATTACAATGGTATAGATTATATTACATCTATCCAAATGTGCAAAGCTACCTACAGAGTACCCGTGTCTCCTCTCTAACTTTGTAACGCGGTCCCAAAATTCCTAACTTGCCTTGTATTTTCGAAGTATCAGGAAAATCAAAAACACGCACAATTACACCTACCAATAGTAATCCAGGGCTACCTGTTCACCTCATTTATTAAAACATACGATCAATTACATACACGTTAACATTTTAACTTCACCAAAGTCAGATGCTTCGCAAGGCGTCGCCTGCACTCTAGTTCTTCGTCCAATATGTTAGTCCTACTGTGATCAAGCCAGTACCACGGATCTGGACTTGTGGTAGCCCGCAACTGGCTAAGTAACAATCATATCCAAGAAAGGGAGTGGAGATGCCGGTGGAAAGGCTACTCCAGAAATGTTGTTGCAGATTCCCTGGCTTGTTGGGCAAGTGAACCATGGAAAGACAGCATGTGAAGCAGAACATCTCCCTCACTGAGCTGTGGTGCAGATTGGGCAACCATCTCCATGCTGTACCTGGGAAGCTGTATCCTGAGCACACCTCGTGACCTGCTCCACTGGCTTGCTCCTCACCAATGCCACAGAGCAGCAGCAGCAGGGGTGTGAGAAGACCGGCGAAAAGAGCTGCAGACTCAGCTCTTGAAAAGTTTCTCGCTTTGCAAATGATAGAAGACAGATCTCAAGATCTGGAGAACTTCATGCACCGAGCCACCTTGATCTTCTGCCTCTCCTTTCTATTTCATCTTTCCTCACTCCCTCACTCTTAGCCATGGTATATTGGTTATATACCACACCCGTCTTGCCTTATTGCTTAAATAATACAGCAAATTTAAATACAAAAACGTATATATAACCCGCCTGGCGCAAAAATAGGATAGGAAATATAGCCTCCATGCTGTTTCTCAGTTTCTCATTCCTCCGTGAGGCCTGAGAGGCTGGGAAGCTGTGAGCCAGACACAAACAGATTAATGGGACTCAATATCCAGACACTCTAACCCCTATGGACCTGGTCCCTCCCTCCCACACACACACAGACACACACGCATGGTATGCACACGCACACACAAACATTCATGCACACACATGAACACACACTCTCTCTCACACACACACACACACACACACATGCACAGATTCGCGTGTATACATACATGCATTCACACACACTCTGACATGCACACACACTCACTCACTCATTTACTCACACACACGCACGCACACACACACACTCTCTCTCACACACACACATGCACACACACACACACACACACATGCACAGATTCACGCGCATAAACACACACATGCGTGTATACATACATGCATTCACACACACTCTGACATGCACACACACTCACTCACTCATTTACTCACACACACACGCACGCACGCACACACACACACACACACACACACACACACACACACACACACACACACACACACACACACACACACACCCTCCTCATGGGCAGCTAGAAGCCCTGAGTCCCCCCTTGCAGTACTTTACTCTATCACCTCTTTTTTTTTAAATGACTTAATATTTAAACAGGTTCCAGGGAAAAAGTGAATTCCCTCTATAAATAAATAGGGCATCTTTGAATGCACTCGTTTAAAGCACAGGTCCAGCTCCATTCCTCCTTCCTTTCTTCCCACTGACCCTCGCTCACTCCATCTCCTTGATCTTCTGCCTCTCTTTTTTCTTTCATACTCGTCTTCATCTTTCCTCACTCCCTCACTCCAATCCTGGCCTATAGCTCACTTATCTTCTGCTCCTCTCTTGCCTTCAATCTGTAGGAGTGGTTATGGGTTCATATAGATGGACAAGCAACAGACACAGATGAGCATTTAGGGAGAGAGTCAGGGATGCTCAACTGCATCCATCAATGTCGGAAAGCCCGGTCGGCAAGCCACGGCCGCATCCCAGAAGTTATAAATGGATGTGACACTCTCGCGCCATCGCATCCCCTCTCTCTGATTCTGAGTTATCCAACTGAAAGTGCGATTCTCCCATATACTGAGGAGAAAGCTTTTATTTTTGATTTGACCTTCCCTTTCTATTGGCTATTAAAGGTTGCTAATGGTATCGTCAACTTTGTGTCTTCTCTCTGTTAAATGGTTTAACAGTGTACAGAGGGTGGGCTGGGTATTTTTGGCCAGCAGAGATAATAGTTTGACATTCAGCTTTTATAAGATGTGATGTTCTTGAGGGAAAATTCATTTAAAGCCGAGACTATGTTAGTAGCACGACCTCTTGGAGCTAAAGTAGGTTATCATTAAAGTCATTAAGCAGCTATACCAGGAAACTGTAGCAGGAGATTTAATAATTGAATAATCAGATTCCTGCTTCAAATAAAGGATCTACTAGATGTTGGAAAATTTTAGAAGATTCCTATTAAAATACTGTAATTCTCTCCAGTAGAAGACAATTATTCTGCGAGATCACATCAGATAGACTTCATTATCCGACATTTGTCCAGGTCCCCAGGATGTCGGGAGATGTCTCCAATACCGTCCACTACGGTCAATGTGTACGCTAGAGGCTTGCTAGGGTGTTGTGGATGTGGATAGAGGAAGTGCACGCATCAGCTCCGAGGATCGCGGGTTCAATCCCTGTTTTTTTTTACCCAAATCTTACTTAAGGTCCAATGTAGCCATTTTAATCTCACATCAAATGAGATCAAATACATCAAATAATCAAATAATCAAATAATTTCTGGGTAACAATTAAGTACCTTACTCTGAATGATTTCAATCAAAATCAGCTAAAATAACTTCGTAGCAAAGGGCAATTTCTCAAGCAAGACTAGGTGAGGTCTGAGTGTGGTCCGAGTGTGGAGGGGGAAAATGAAAATAAGCTGTTATTGGCAGAGAGATTTAGAACTCTCTTCCTTATTGGTCTATTAGCCAATTTACAGCATGTTGATGTCACCATGGAAGGCCAAAACTCCATCCCACCAAAACAGGCTGAAATGTTAAGGGAGGCGTGAAAAACACGCAGCCACTCGGCCCTTCATGGAACCTCTGAACCTTATATAGTTGTCACGAATCCCGCTTCCTGAGTCTGTGTTTGCCTGTGTTTCTGTCCTGGAGTGTGTTTCCGGTGTCCTGGAACGCACCCTGTCTGGTTGCCGGGCGAATTAGCTTGTTGGCAGATTGATGTTCACCCGCACCTGTATCCCATCAGTAATCTGCACACCTGTCCTGATCATCACCTCTCCCCTTCAAAAGCTCTGACCTGACATCCATTCCCTGCGGGATCGTTAGCCATGAACAGTATGTTGTGCCAGAGTATCAGCCTCAAGTTGGATAGAATTTGTTTTGTTGTTTTTTACGTATTGCTTGCCTTAAACATACCTCCGTTTGTTCTGTCTTCAGTTACTCACCCGGATCATTTACCCCATTCCCACCTGGTCGTCGGAGGATTCCGCTACCCCATTGGATCCACCTATTTACTCCCATCAACTCACCACCGCTGCCCGCTACGCCACCTGGATATATCTACCCATTCACATTCACTTGTAAATAAATACTCACCTTCTTCCTACTCTCCTTGTCCTGGTCTGCTTCTGGGTTCGATTTTGAAAGAACGTGACAATAGTACTCTAAATACCCCAATTCGTGTTGTTAACCTCTCTGGGGTAGGCGGGACGCTTGCGTCCCACATGGCCAATAGCCGGGGGAAATGCAGAGCGCCAAATTCAAATACATTTCTATAAAAATCTAACTTTCATTAAATCACACATGCAAGATAGCAAATTAAAGCTACACTCGTTGTGAATCCAGCCAACATGTCAGATTTCAAAAAGGCTTTTCGGCGAAAGCATAAGATGCTATTATCTGATGATAGCACAACAGTAAACAATGAGAGAGAAGCATATTTCAACTCTGCAGGCGCGACACAAAACGCAGAAATAAAATATAAATCATGCCTTACCTTTGACGGGCTTCTTTTGCTGGCACTCCTATATGTCCCATAAACATCACAAATGGTCCATTTGTTCGATTAATTCCGTCGATATATATCCAAAATGTCCATTTATTTGGCACGTTTGATCCAGAAAAACACAGCTTCCAACTTACGCAATGTCGCTACAAAATATCTCAGAAGTTACCTGTAAACTTTGCCAAAACATTTCAAACTACTTTTGTAATACAACTCTAGGTGTTTCTAAACGTATATAATCAATCAAATTGAAGACGGGATGATCTGTGTTCAATACAGGAGCAAAACAAACTGATGCTACTTTTCTGGTTACGCGCCTCTATCAAAAGGTACACATGAAGTGACTCTCGTTCTGAGCTATGGTACTTCTTCATTTCACAAAGGAAAAACCTCAACCAATTTCTACAAACTGGTGACTTCCAGTGGAAGCTGTAGGAACTGCAGGAAAGTCGATTAGAATTCTGGATTCCCCATGAAAAAATATTGAAACAACAGTGACTTCAAAAAAACTAAATCTGAATGGTTTGTCCTCTGGGTTTCGCCTGCTAAATAAGTTATGTTATTCTCACAGACATGATTCAAACAGTTTTAGAAATTTCAGAGTGTTTTCTATACAATACTACTAATAATATGCATATATCTGGGACAGAGTAGGAGCAGTTCAGTTTGGGCACGCTATTTACCCAAAAGTGAAAATGCTGCCCCCTACCCCAAACAGGTTACGTTCAAAAGAATACTACATCAAAATTGCTGACACCACTTAAACCAATGAGAGTTTGGAACTTTAAAGCCAATTGTCTCTGAATCACCTTTTTACAGATAGAACCTTATAGTCCCAAGCTCTCGAAACGTCAAATACTGAAGTGAGACCGTGATATCTTTCTGTAATTGTTATGTTCCCTCTTCTATTCATGTGGATGATGATAGGTAGTGATTATAATACATTGACTATCTTCTACAACACAGAAAGTACAAAATGTCCTCCATCTTGCTAAATTCCTACCGCCAGCGGGTAAGTGGAGTTTGCTGTTCAAGACGTGATTCGCATCTCTGGCAAGTAGCCCCCACTCATAGGACCGCTATAAGCCGTTGGCAGGCCACTTTTGCATCTCCTCAATAAGTAAGTTATTCTAAAGTCACGTTTTTATTTATAAAAAAATAAAATTTTGAGGGGCGATAAGACTCAGATGTGTTATTGAAATCTCGCGTCTTGTGACGGCCGGCCGCCCAACAACCTGCCCGCTTGACCCTATTCCCTCCTCTCTTCTCCAGACCATTTCCGGAGACCTTCTCCCTTACCTCACCTCGCTCATCAACTCATCCCTGACCGCTGGCTACGTCCCTTCTGTCTTCAAGAGAGCGAGAGTTGCACCCCTTCTGAAAAAACCTACACTCGATCCCTCCGATGTCAACAACTACAGACCAGTATCCCTTCTTTCTTTTCTCTCCAAAACTCTTGAACGTGCCGTCCTTGGCCAGCTCTCCCGCTATCTCTCTCAGAATGACCTTCTTGATCCAAATCAGTCAGGTTTCAAGACTAGTCATTCAACTGAGACTGCTCTTCTCTGTATCACGGAGGCCCTCCGCACTGCTAAAGCTAACTCTCTCTCCTCTGCTCTCATCCTTCTAGACCTATCGGCTGCCTTCGATACTGTGAACCATCAGATCCTCCTCTCCACCCTCTCCGAGTTGGGCATCTCCGGCGCGGCCCACGCTTGGATTGCGTCCTACCCGACAGGTCGCTCCTACCAGGTGGCGTGGCGAGAATCTGTCTCCTCACCACGCGCTCTCACCACTGGCGTCCCCCAGGGCTCTGTTCTAGGCCCTCTCCTATTCTCGCTATACACCAAGTCACTTGGCTCTGTCATAACCTCACATGGTCTCTCCTATCATTGCTATGCAGACGACACACAATTAATCTTCTCCTTTCCCCCTTCTGATGACCAGGTGGCGAATCGCATCTCTGCATGTCTGGCAGACATATCAGTGTGGATGACGGATCACCACCTCAAGCTGAACCTCGGCAAGACGGAGCTGCTCTTCCTCCCGGGAAGGACTGCCCGTTCCATGATCTCGCCATCACGGTTGACAACTCCATTGTGTCCTCCTCCCAGAGCGCTAAGAACCTTGGCGTGATCCTGGACAACACCCTGTCGTTCTCAACTAACATCAAGGCGGTGGCCCGTTCTTGTAGGTTCATGCTCTACAACATCCGCAGAGTACGACCCTGCCTCACACAGGAAGCGGCGCAGGTCCTAATCCAGGCACTTGTCATCTCCCGTCTGGATTACTGCAACTCGCTGTTGGCTGGGCTCCCTGCCTGTGCCATTAAACCCCTACAACTCATCCAGAACGCCGCAGCCCGTCTGGTGTTCAACCTTCCCAAGTTCTCTCACGTCACCCCGCTCCTCCGCTCTCTCCACTGGCTTCCAGTTGAAGCTCGCATCCGCTACAAGACCATGGTGCTTGCCTACGGAGCTGTGAGGGGAACGGCACCTCAGTACCTCCAGGCTCTGATCAGGCCCTACACCCAAACAAGGGCACTGCGTTCATCCACCTCTGGCCTGCTCGCCTCCCTACCACTGAGGAAGTACAGTTCCCGCGCAGCCCAGTCAAAACTGTTCGCTGCTCTGGCCCCCCAATGGTGGAACAAACTCCCTCACGACGCCAGGACAGCGGAGTCAATCACCACCTTCCGGAGACACCTGAAACCCCACCTCTTTCAGGAATACCTAGGATAGGATAAAGTAATCCTTCTCACCCCCTTAAAAGATTTAGATGCACTATTGTAAAGTGGCTGTTCCACTGGATGTCTTAAGGTGAACGCACCAATTTGTAAGTCGCTCTGGATAAGAGAGTACGTTATATACGTTTAAATGACTTAAATGTAAATGTAAATGTTATTTAAGATACTCTTAAAATAGTTAGGGTTTTAGATGTTTTTGAAAGATGGCCAGTGACTCTGCTGTCCTAGCATCATGGGAAAGTTGCTTCCACCATTGGGTGGCAGAACGGAGTGCTCGGGTTGGGTTTGAGCATAGCCTGAAGGTAGGAAGCAGTTCCCCTTGCTGCTCCTATAACATTGTTGCTTCCATCCTTCTCCTTGCCGCAACCTGGGATCAAACCAGGGACCTCCTGAACACATTGACAACAGTCACCCTCGAAGCATCATTACATCTCGCTCCACAAAAGCCTCTGCACCTGCAGAGCAAGGGTAACAACTACTTCAAGGTCTCAGAGCGAGTGACGTCACCGGTTGAAACGCTACTAGCGCGCACCAATAACTAAGCTAGCCATTTCACAGTGGTTACACTCCGTAGGCAAGCACTATGGTCTTGTAGTGGATATGAGCTTCGGCAGGGAGCCAGTGGAGTGTATGGAGGAGCGGGGTGACATGAGAGAACTATGAGACATGAGAGATGAGCGAATCTAGCAATGACTTAATTTGAAAGACAATAGTAAGGACTTTCTGTAATCTAAAATTCGGCATGCCACCTTCCACAGCCATCTAGAGGCTGCAAGCTGTTAAGGTTTCTATAGATACCTTACATTTGTTGTGATTTTAATTTGATTTGGTTTATTTGCCAATTTAAAAACACAATAAAACCACACATGGACATAATACATTTACAATCATTGAGAATGACACAAAAAAATGATACAACTAATAATTTAGTTTAAGTAGATGAATGATATATTGATGTTGTCTTCCTGTCTGGGTTGCGATTCTCAATTATCGACATTTACTCCTGAGGTGCTGACCTGTTTCACCCTCGACAACTACTGTGATTATTATTATTTGACCATGCTGGTCATTTATGAATATTTGAACATCTTGGCCATGTTCTGTTATAATCTCGACCCGGCACAGCCAACTGGCCACCCCTCAGAGTCTGGTTCCTCTCTAGGTTTCTGTCTAGGTTTTGGCCTTTCTAGGGAGTTTTTCCTAGCCACCGTGCTTCTACACCTGCATTTCTTGCTGTTTGGGGTTTTAGGCTGGATTTCTGTACAGCACTTTGAGATATCAACTGATGTAAGAAGGGCTATATAAATACATTTGATTTAATTAAATGTTTGATTATGCCCAAAAATAGCCTATATTTATTTAATATACAAACGGTTCCTTTCTAGCAATAACAAACACTCCTTAACCTGCCTCACCCACTTGAAGAAAAGTGTTGATCTTTATGTACGGTAGGTAGCAGCAACTCTTAAACACCACAGAAGAAGCCAAAAAGCCTCAACAGGAAGTTATCTTTGTTACCATCCTCCATTAAGTTTTCAAACATGTCTCTGATCCGTAGCCTTTGAGAAAGAAAATTGTACAGGCAGGTTGCGGGATGGCAGGACTGGCTGATGTCACTTTCGGGAAACCGGAATGCTTACAGATGCTACTCTTAGATGCAGAGTAGCCCACATTTTGCGAGCGTAGAGAGTCCAGAAGTAAGTTGGGCTAAGGAATAGAAGATTGGGTATTGGTGAAAGGCCGTCAGTGAGTGATCTGCAAACAGTACAGCGGATGAAGGCACGGCATGAGCGAGGTGAATGGATAGACGTGGTTATGGACAGTGAGGAAGAAGAAGAGCAGAGTGCAGAGGGAAGATGTGTGTTGAGGAAAATTGGTACAAACAGTACTCTGCTGTCTTCAATGGCTCCGAAATTGAACCTGATTAGAGTGAGGATGAATTACCTGCGATGGCAGGTGTGGTGAAGACCTCAGAGTCCGATCCTTGGCCGATAGTCATGCAAAAGATGATTCTGGTCCAGTGGGAGTGGATTCCTGCCTTTTGGCTGACCCATATGTAGTCTCAGGCTCGGTAGAAAATAAGTTGGGTACTGTTAAATTGGTCGCATGAAGTGGACTTGTGATGATTTTCTGTGTGTCTTTCGTACAGAGGGAGCAGACGCTTTGCATAATGCGCCCCGGGACAAGATCTGTGACTTGCTTTGCTCTCCGGAGCAGGGCACCATTGAAAGGAATGATTACTGGAGTGGCGTTAAGTTTTGAGGTAGAACAACTGAAATGCAAGATTCCCTGTGTCTGTGACGCCTACGGTTTGGTGCCACGCAGACATGGTTGCGAGCGAGGTGAAACTGAGAAAACAGTCTTTTCCGGACAAAGTCAAGTTAGTCATGTAAGTTTTTGTGCCGAACCCAGTAAGCTGTTTCAGATGCCAATCTTATGGACATTTTGCAGCAGTGTGTAGGTGGGAGATTGCATGATGGGAGAAGTGTGCAGGAGGGCACGGGACAAAGGAATGTGTAGTATTGGTGGAAAAAAACTGTGCCCGTCAATTGTGGGTGTGCCCGGTGTGAGAGAAACAGGTTGAGGTTGCCAGGGTCAGAGTAGAACATAAGTGTCATATGCTGAGTCAGTGAAGAGAGTAGAGGATGAGGGGTCAAAGGTGAGTAGTAGGCCTAGGGCAATACAGAGAGATACGAATTCGTGCTTCAGCAAGGTTGGCTTCTTAGCAAATCAACTGTACCGCAGAAATGTAACATAAATCACAGAAAGTAGATGTTGTGGTGGCAGCTGCAGAGAAGCACTTGGGTTTGCAAGGTTTTACTGCAGAAGAGTTACAAGGTGTGCTGAACCAAAGAGTCCCGTCCTCCCAGGCCATCAGCCTGGTGTAGGATCAGCTAAAGTCAAATTAGTGGAATGGGATGTTTTTTTAATGAAATAGTGGTATATACTGTAGATGTAGGGTTAGTTGGTGGTGCTATTCTTTTCTCGTTCTCCCTTTTCATTTTTTGTAACGTGATCGACCACACACTGCCACACAGTAGGTAGCACAAACAAAATGTGCGAACGCCATGATACCAAAGAAGAAGAGGGAGAAAATTCCACAGGCTTTTGGAATTAAAGAACAGTTGAATTATTTTGTATTTATCACCACCAAATGTTTTGAACAGGTAGACATTCAGTCGATATAGAGAGATGGAGCACCAATTCGCTAGCCTGGATTTTTAATCATGCATGGAGAGACAAGACTGTGTCAGTTGATCATTCGCGGGTATCAAGGCACAAGACGAGACCCAGATGGAGACACAGGAGGCAGATGGTTGGAGTCTTACAATGTTTGTTAATCCAAAGGTGTAGGCAAGAGAATGTTTGTGGACAGGCATAAAGGTCCAAACCAGATCAGATTCCAGGAGGTACAGAGTGGCAGACAGGCTCGTGGTCAAGGCAGGCAGAATGGTCAGGCAGGCGGGTACAAAGTCCAGAAACAGGCAAGGGTCAAAACCGGAGGACTAGAAAAAGGAGAATGCAAAAGCAGGCGAACGGGAAAACCGCTGGTTGACTTGGAAACATACAAGACGAACTGGCACAGAGAGACAGGAAACACAGGGTTAAATACACTGGGGAAAACAAGCGACACCTGGAGGGGGTGGAGACAATCACGAGGACAGGTGAAACAGATCAGGGCGTGACAGCGGGAGACAATATACTTTGTTAGATAGCTAGCTATCTAGATAGGTTTTTGAAATATTTCTCAAACCAATGCCAAGAGTGTGCAAAGCTGCTATCAAGGCAAAGGGTGGCTACTCTGAAGAATCTCAAATTTAAAATGTATTTTGATTTGTTTAACACTTTTTTTGGTTACTACATGATTCGAAGTGTTATTTCATAGATTGGATGTCTTAGCTATTATTCTACAATGTAGAAAATAGTTTTTTTTTATATAAAGAAAAACCTTTGAATGAGTAGGTGTGTCCAAACTTTTGACTGGTACTGTACTCAGCCCAGATGAGACTTTGTCTATCTTTTCTTTCTTACACAGTATATACTTTATTTCAATGTAATGTTGTTGTATCAAACATGGCCAGGAATGAGACACTACAACGGGCGAACGGTGCCAAGTTTGGGCCGCAGTCATGAAGGTAAGAACATAACTATTATCAACTTTAAATGTACATACTTACTGGAAATATCTGTCTTTACAGACTGCCACAATAAATGTATATAAAATATAGTGTGTGGCGAGGGATATACTGTATGTTAACATAGTGTGTCATTTCTAAAACTCCTCTCACATTTTCTAGCTTAGGTTTCTGGCTGGAATGAGCTGAAGTCGACAGTGTGGCTGATACTACCTTGTATTCTGTTAAACCATCTTGCCCTCCCCACAACCTGGACTGGGGCAGGGGATAAGGCCTGGTTCAGGGACTTGTTTCTGAAGACCACTCTTCACAGTAAGTTTGGAATGTGTTACACTTGTTTTCTCGAATTCTAAGTCAATTCTTAAACTTGTGTAAGTTCATGTGCGAGTCAATTGTAACTCAATGTTCTTATTTGTTTATAGGAGCAATTTGGGAAGAACTTTGCAACCCGGGATGCCACAGGTGAGGGGGTCCAGATTCAGGTCACCCGTTACCTGGAGTTGGAAGGTGCACAGGGGAGAGGGACCCGCTGCAGTGACAGTCAAAATCAAGTTTCTGACCACCTGTCTCAAAACCAGCCTCTACCCCCAAGCCACAAGACTGTTGTAACCGCTGAACCCTGTATATACTAATGTATATACAGTACTTTCATATAATTGATGCTGCTACAGCATTGTATTTATTATCTATGCACATGGGCAAACAATGTCCATTGTCTACTATATCCTTACATGCTTATTTTTTTTTAAATAATATTTTTAATTTATCTTATTTTCTTTCATCAGCTTGCCTGTTGTGCTTGATTTAGTTTATTTAATATTTGTATCAGTATGTTATATATTTACAATGTCACTTATTTGAATGCTTTCCTATGTTACTTATTTAATTACTCTTTTCTCTCTTGCCGCCATTTCACTGTATGAGAAGCCTGCATGACAACGACATGACAATAACATTTGATTTGACCGGGTTGTGATTTGTCGTCACCACTGGATCCAGGACTGGGCCTCGTTATCTGATATATTTTGCAAACACAATCATTTACAGTACTTTTCCACAAACCTTTTTCAAATTGGACATGGCATCCAATGTACATTAAATAAGGTATCAATAAATAAATCAAAAATAAGTGGTGACAGGGAGTAGGCATGCCGCTGGCTTGATGCTGCAAAAATGCCTTGCCTCTGAATGGCAGCTGTAGTGTCGCCATTCGGGAGAAGGACAGGTGTAAGGTGGTTGAGCTATGAAAATAGGCTTGGCAGAGCTTCATATCGTGGGCGCCGGGTGACTTTATGAAAAAGGTATGAAAAAGTATGAAAATGTATGAAAATGTATGGATTCACTGCTGCAAGTTGCCCTGGATAAGAGCGTCTGATAAAAAAATCTATAAATAAAATGATGCAATGGGGAAAGTAGCTGTTGCACACCGCGTGACCACTCTGGAGGAATGGCGGCCTCCCGAGTGCTCATTACTAACTGGGAAAGTGACTGATCAGAACGTCCATTCATATCCAGTGACAGATACCACGTTGACTACTACCAACACTTTGAGAGCACAGCATCATTTAAAAACACCGAATCTACCATGTCTGCTTTTCCTATTGCGCCTGTAGCAACTTGCTTTACCCTGTTTTCACTAGGCCTCATCTCTGATCCTCCAGTCTCATCTGGCTCCAGATTACACCATCCTCACAGTCCCTTTCATACCCCTGCCTCTTTCTACTCGGTGGGGGTCAGCCCATGCTGTGGCAACCCAATTGGAAAGCTAACCGATCAGACCACAGTGATGAGGCTGTCTGCAAATGCTTTAGTGGTGGAGCATTTATAAATAGAGATAGAAACATGGTTAAAGACATTCCGATCATGAAATGTTTACCATGGTCATGTAGAGGCATCCAGTCAATGCATTGTACATATGTGTGGCATGTGCAGGAACAAAACCCATAGCTTTAGTCAGAGAAGAACATAGGGCAGTTTGGGCAAATGCCAACAGTTATTTATTTATTAATATCACCTTTATTTAACCAGGTTGGCCAGTTGAGAACAAGTTCTCATTTACAACTGCGACCTGGTCAAGATAAAGCAAAGCAGTGCGACAAAAACAACAACACAGAGTTACACATGGAATAAACAAACGTACAGTCAATAACACAATAGAAAAAATATATGTACAGTGTGTGCAAATGTAGAAGACTAGGGAGGTAAGGCAATAAATAGGCCATAGAGGCAAAATAATTACAATTCAGCATTAACACTGGAGTGATTAATGTGCAAATGATGATGTGCAAGTAGAGATACTGGGGTGCAAAAGAGCAAGAGGATAAATAACAATATGGGGATGAGGTAGTTGGGTGTGCTATTTACAGATTGGCTGTGTACAGGTACAGTGATAGGAAAGCTGCTCTGACAGCTGATTCTTAAAGTTAGAGAGGGAGATATAAGACTCCAGCTTCGGTGACTTTTGCAATTAGTTCCAGTCATTGGCAGCAGAGAACTGGAAGGAAAGGCAGCCAAAGGAAGAGTTGGCTTTGGGGATGACCAGTGAAATATACCTGTTGGAGCGTGTGCTACGGGTGGGTGTTGCTGTGGTGACCAGTGAGCTGAGGTAAGGCGGGGCTTTACCAAGCATAGACTTGTAGATGACCTAGAGCCAGTGGGTTTGGTGACGAATACGTAGCAAGGGCCAGCCAGCGAGAGCATACAGGTCGCAATGGTAGGTAGTATATGGGGCTTTGCTGACAAAACGGATGGCACTGTGATAGACTGTATCCAGTTTGCTGAGTAGAGTGTTGGAGGCTATTTTGTAAATGACATCGCTAAAGTCAAGGATCGGTAGGATAATCAGTTTTACGAGGGTATGTTTGGCAGCATGAGTGAAGGAGGCTTTGTTGCGAAATAGGAAGCCGATTCTAGATTTAATTTGGATTGGAGATGCTTAATGTGAGTCTGGAAGGAGAGTTTACAGTCTAACCAGACACCTAGGTATTTGTAGTTGTTCACATATTCTAAGTCAGTGCTAATCGGGTGGGAGGGTGCGGGCATCAATCGGTTGAAGAGCATGCACTTAGTTTTATTTGCATTTAAAAGCAGTTGGAGGCCTCGGAAGGAGTGTTGTATGGCATTGAAGCTCGTTTGGAGGTTTGTTAGCACAGTGTGCAAAGAAGGGCCAGATGATCAGAATGGTGTCGTCTGTGTAGAGGTGTATCAGAGAATCACCAGCAGCAAAAGCGACATCATTGATATATGCAGAGAAAATAGTCTAGATCCTGTCAAAATTGTGTGGTTTTTTTGCACAAAAATATAATTGTTCGGCTAATAATGAGGACTTCAAGGGGGAAAATGGGCCAGTCTGTAAGAGATCTCAGTCCAACCCCAGAGCTGCAATTAGCCTGCTCTGATCAAGTCAGCCTTAGTGGAGAACAGGTACAGTATTTTTGTTTGTTCTGTCTCCGATGATTACTGTGAAGCCAGATGCTGTCAGTCCGTCTGCTGGTAAGGTTAAAGCTCTTGAAGACGTGTTTATGTGTAGTCTGAAGCACCATCACCTATCCTGCTGGTGTTTAGAGAACCAGTGTGTTGGTAGCTCCTTTCTTGAATTATTACTACACCTGGAAAGAACTTTCTGCAAAAAAATACATTATTACAGAAATTTGACTTCTCTGACCTGGATCCTTTGTTTGAACTCTCCGAGGCAGCTCTATTCATCTTGGGGGCTGCACCAAAATGCAGACCCCAGAGAAGAGGTAGATGGGACTCCGGAGGCGAACATACCATCCACCTCTTCCGAGTATATTACTTGCTAACTTTCAGTCCCTGGACAATAAAGAAGATGAGCTCAGAACGAGGATCTCCTTCCAGAGGTACATCAGGGACTGTAACGTACTCTGTTTTATGGAATCATGGCTCTCTCAGAAAATATTGTTCTTTTCCATGTGGGGTTCTCGGTACATCGCACGGACAGGAAGAAAGAACTCTTCAGGGGGAAAAAGGAGGAGAAGTTTGTTTCATGATTAAAAACTCATGGTGTGATTGTGGTAATGTACAGGAGCTCAAGTCATTTTGTCTCCCGATCTGGAATACCCCACCATCAAATGCAGACCACATTACTTCCTATGAGAATTTTCTTCGGCCATCATCAATGCCGTGCATATTACTGTCGAGTAGACAGTTAGCCAAAACGAGGTAAGGTAGCTAGCTAGGCTACTTGACTTAGCTCCTCTGTTATTCTGTCTTTTTGATGTTACTGTTTTCATTGATAGCTGTACAACATACAATTTGAAGAGCATTTATCATTAGGCAATATTCAGAGCTAAAACAAACTGCCTAGTGATTTGACATGTTACTAACCACTAGGGTTGGGGAGTAACGGATTACATTTGTTTGTTTGTTGTAAGTTGGTCTGCATTTGTAAGCTTTATTATTTTTCCTTCTTGGAATATTTGTTGTTTTGAGTAAAGTTACGTGATTTACTCATCTCTGTGTCCTGCGCCTGACTCCACCTTACCTGCTACACCTAGACGCCTTACAACGGATTAGACTACAGTACATGCTAATGTTTCCCCGCACACTGAAGCCCAATGCAAATACTATGGGGGAAACGGAATCCCAAAACATCTCCAGATGGCAGGCTGGTTGCCTGGTTGCTGTCTGCTCAGCCATTCAGAGAGCGTCCAATCGTGCATGGGCTAAAAGCATGTGGGGGGAACGAGCCAATACCAGAGCTGGCCCTCTCACATACTGACAGGGAGCAGTGGAGCGCAAGCAGGCACACACACAAAAACACACACTCTGACATATGTGCGTGAACTCAGAAACACAGATACTCTTTCTCTCTCGCACACACACACACACACACACACACACACACACACACACACACACACACACACACACACACACACACACACACACACACACACACACACACACACACACACACACACACACTCTCACACACACACTCTCATACATACACACTCTCACACACACACACAAATACTCACACACTCTCACATACACACACATGCTAACTTTCTCTCTCTCACATACACACAAACTCACACACCATACCATGACCCTAGGGTAAGCATGAAGGCTCCAGTGACAACCTGTTACATATCTGTCTAATCAAACAGGCCTGCCTGTCTCCCTGTCTCCTCACTGTGTAGACGTGTGTTTTACGCCTCTGCTCGCTTGTGATGGAGGGGTGAGGGGGAGTTCTGGAAAGTTCTCCATCCGGTAGTGGTGAATGTGCTTTTTTCCTCTGAGCTGTGAAGAGAGAGGGGGAGAGAGCTCCAGTACTGGCTGTCAGCTAGCGTTAGCCTCCCAGGCAGAGAAAAACTCGCCCACGGACTGGAGTCATGGAGGGAGGCTCTGTCATACAGACAACGTCTGCTTCACTGCTGCTGATGATGATGTTTCTGCTGCTGTGGCCCCACACTGTCCTTATCACCACACACACACAGACATAACACACATAGCCAGTCACACTGTCAGAACAAACATTCATACACACACACACACACACACACACACACACAGACATAACACACATAGCCAGTCACACTGTCAGAACAAACATTCATACACACACACACACACACACACACACACACACACACACACACACACACACACACACACACACACACACACACACACACACACACACACACACACACACACACACACACACAGACATAACACACATAGCCAGTCACACTGTCAGAACAAACATTCATACACACACACACACACACACACACACACACACACACACACACACACACACACACACACACACACACACATAACACACACACAGACATAACACACATAGCCAGTCACACTGTCAGAACAAACATTCATACACACACACACACACACACACACACAAGGGAGCGGTAAGGGCTATCTATTCCTTCAGAGAAGGCCTAAGGATTTATACAATTATATATATATTTATTTATTTGTTCTTCTATTGAATCTTTTCTATAATTTTAATTATATTCTGATTTCATCACTTCAGTTTGTGTTGGAAAGAGAAGGGTTAACACCGATGATATATATATATACATGTGACCGACCGGCTCATTTCGGTCTTATCTAGCAACAATTGAAATTGTGTTTTTAACATTGGATAAAAGACTCAGAGCTTGAAAATGGTAAATCATACACTACAATTGAGGAACAATGGTAAAGTAATTTTGCTTTGAAAGTTGATAAACTTGTAACCTCATTTTTGAAAAAATGGCCTTTGAATGTTTTGGTACCTACTGGAGAGCTCTTCTTTGTCTACACCCATTCAGCATCGTTCACACCCTCTTAAGTTTTAGCCCCGCCCATCTCTTTAAGGATTCATATGTGAGGCAATGTACTAAACAACCAAAGATTTCAAGACTAAAGAATGGATTATACCACGGGTGTGTTCGTAAATTGTCCATTCCAAAATTTAGAGCGTTTCACTCTTGGAGTGTTCAGAGAAAACCCTGAACGCTCTGGCCGAGGAGTAGGGTTGATACGAGCGTTCTCTCCAAACAACAGCAGTCAAGCACCCAATCTAACTGGCTAACGTTGGCTAGCTTGCTAGCTACTTCCAGACAAGTGAGAGAACAGCTGACTCTGACCATTTTACTCACCATAGCAGAGCTGTATTTGTGTTAAACAGAGCATTGGGGACTGTAACTGTGCTGCTGGCCAGCTGACAAGCTCAAATAGACAGAAGAGTGCTACATGGCAGACCAATCAGGACTCATCTCTCGGCATGTCAAGCCCACTCATCATCTCAGCCAATCATGGATAGCGGGAAAGTTGATGACTTTTTCTGTGGCTAAACCAACTAGTCTCGTAATTTAACAATTTTAACAGTTTGTTATTGAGGCACATTAAAGTCCACATGTTCCAGAAGGCATTTCTGCCCAAAACGTTTACGTTCAAATGGCTCTCCTGTGAAGTGGTGACACGTGACATGCGCCTAGTTTCCTGAAACGAGTCACATATACACTAGAGACTGGCAGGGGGTGCAGTTTTCAAGCCACCGTGCCTCTTTCTTGGCTCTCCCACACCATTGTAAATAATATTTTGGAAGCCATAGAAATGTATTTATTAATGTCTACATGTGTTTTTTCTACATGTATTCTACTGCAGACACTTCAATGCATACTTGTCAATTACATTTTATGAGCTAAAAAAACAATTTAAAAAAAAAATATATATATATAAACATTTTCCTTAAAGTAACATTTTTTTCTAATGTTACTGTCCCCACTACAACAAAAATACTCAAATATATGTAATTTTGTCCTTGAAACATTTAATTGAAATACTGCAGAATTCCATTCAATCCTATAGAGGACTATTTCTTCTCGGGAGTTCCAACATGGCTGACCGGTGGCTTCAATGCCTCTCACTGGCCAATGCATATCATCATAAATCCATATATACTGTGTCCTCCACTAATATTGGCACCCTGGTAAATATGAGAGAAATGGCGTGTGAAAAAATGTCTTTGTGGTCGATCCACTTGGTCTTTCATTCAAAATATTCACAAAAAATCTAACCTTTAATTGAAGTAAAATTATTGAAAAAAAATGTAAACAAGTTATTACCACACCTAGAAATTCTTATGAGAAAACTAACTGAAGTTTATTTCCTTTCACATTTGACCTTTTTAAGTTCAACTGAGTCATTAGGAACATTAGTTTCACTGGGTTATAACTATGAAGTGACACCCAGGCCAAGTTCCAATAGTCATTCATCACTATGGGAAAGACCCAGGAATACAGTAATGATGTGCGACAAAAGATTGTTGAGTTTCACAAATCAGGAAATTGCTATAAGAAAATAGCTCAACGGTTGAAAATGCCCATTTCCACTATCAGGGCAGTAATTAAGAAGTTTAAAGAAACTGGAGATGTTAACTAATCGGCCTGGAAGAGGACGTGTGTCTATATTGACTCCACGCACAGTAAGGAAGATGGTTCAAGTGGCCAACAAATCATCAAGGATCACAGCTAGAGAATTCCAGAAGTCAGTTGGGTCTTGCGGTCAGAAATCTACAATTTGCCTACAGTTTGCCAAACATTACTGGAACTTTCAACAGGACCGGGTTCTACGGTCAGATGAGACCAAAATAGAGCTTTTTGGAAAGAAACACCCGAGGTGGGTTTGGTGTAGACAGACAGATAGACATGCAGAAAAGTACCTCATCCCCACTGTGAAGTATGTTGGTGGATCTTTGATGTTATGTGGCTGTTTTTGTTCCAAATGCCCTGGACAATTTGTTAGGATACAAGGTATCATGGACTCCATCAAGTACCAGCAGATATTAACTTATTAGGGTTAGGCCCCTTTTTTCTCCACTTCCTGTCTTAATGACGTGCCCAAAGTAAACTGCCTGTAGCTAAGGCCCTGAAGCCAGGATATGCATATAATTGGTACCATTGGACAGAAAACACTTTAAAATTTGTATAAATGTTAGAATAATGTAGGAGAATATAATACAATAGATATGGTAGGAGGAAATCCAAAGAAAAACCAAAATGATTTTTTTTTGAGAGAGACCATCCTCTTAGAAATGCAAGAGAAAGGCAATTCCTATGACTTCAGCAGGGTTTCAGAATGTTTAAGGTTTCAGGCTTGTAACTTCAAAAAACAAATAGGAAGTAACAGTTTTAGTAGAAGAACAGAGTCTTGGAAATTCGTGTTCGCGCACTCCATGAAGACATTACGCACATTTCCAATTGATCATACTTCTTTCCGAAATAAATATTATAGTTTGATTACATTTTAGGGAATTTGAGGAGTAAATAGAAATGTATTTTGACTTGTTGAAACAAAGTTTAGGGGTAGATTTTCGGATTCCTTTCTCTGCAAGTTGAACGAGCAGATTACTCAAATGAATGTCGCCAACTAAACAGACTTTTTGGGATATAAAGAAGGATTTTATCAAACAAAACGACACTACATGTTATAGCTGGGACCCTTTGGATGACAAATCAGAGGAAGAGTTTCAAAAAGTAAGTGACCACGCAGCCGTCATACTGCTCAGGAAGAAGACTCGTTCTGTCTCCTAGAGATGAACGTACTTTGGTGCGAAAAGTGCAAATCAATCCCAGAACAACAGCAAAGGACCTTGTGAACATGCTGGAGGAAACAGGTACAAAATGATCTATATCCACAGTAAAATGAGTCCTATATCGACATAACCTGAAAGGCCGCTCAGCAAGGAAGAAGCCACGGCTCCAAAACCACCATAAAAAGCCAGACTACGGTTTGCAATTGCACATGGGGACAAAGATAGTACTTTTTGGAGAAATATCCTCTGGTCTGATGAAACAAAAATAGAACTGTTTGGCCAGAATGACCATCGTTATGTTTGGAGGAAAAAGGGGGAGGCTTGCAAGCCGAAGAACACCGTCCCAATCGTAAAGCACGGGGGTGGCAGCCTCATGTTGTGGGGGTGCTTTTTTGCAGGAGGGACTGGTGCGCTTCACAAAATAGATGGCTTCATGAGGATGTAAAATTATTTATTGAAGATATCTCAAGATGTTTCTAATCAAATGGCTACCCAAATTTTTGCATTGTGTGCTCCCCAACCCCTCTTTTTACGCTGCTGCAATTCTCTGTTAATCATATATGCATAGTCACTTTAACTATACATTCATGTACATACTACTTCAATTGGGCCGACCAACCAGTGCTCCTACACATTGGCTAACCGGGCTATCTGCAGTGTCCCGCCACCCGCCCCACCACCCGCCAACCCCTCTTTAACACTACTGCTACTCTCTGTTCATCATATATGCATAGTCACTTTAACCATATCTACATGTACATACTACCTCAATCAGCCTGACTAACCGGTGTCTGTATGTAGCCTCGCTACTTCTATAGCCTCGCTACTGTATATAGCCTCGCTACTGTATACAGCCTGTCTTTTTATTGTTGTTTTATGTCTTTACTCACCTATTGTTCACCTAATACATTGTTTGCACTATTGGTTAGAGCCTGTAAGTAAGCATTTCACTGTAAGGTAGGTAGGTGGGTGGGTGGGTGGGTAGGTAGGTAGGTTGGTGGGTGGGTGGGTGGGTGGGTGGGTGGGTGGGTGGGTGGTAGTGGTAGGTGGGTGGGTGGGTGGGTGGGTGGGTGGGTGGGTAGGTAGGTAGGTAGGTGGGTGGGGGTGGGTGGGTGGG
>NC_088403.1:57166257-57315981 GCF_034236695.1 Oncorhynchus nerka
CACGCGCTCTTAGCACCGAAGCTAACTGTCTATAACCTGCTAGATCTGGGGCTCCTCTCAGGAGAGACAAACCAATTAAACAGAACAGTGCCGTCTTATCCAGAGTTTTGTCTTTCTGCATGCCTCCTCAACCCCCTTCCTATCATTCAACGTCCTATCATTCAAGGCCGGGGCAAGGGAGGATGGACTTGGAGGGTGAGCCTTTGTGTTTTTGATGCTGGGGATATTCATGGGTAATTGCTGCTGTTCACCGTTAATTAACAGTAGACTGGAGATAAGCGAGAGAGAGGCTCAGCGTGTGGATTGCTAGATAAAGTGACACTCTCAAGACGAAACCAGCCTCGGCCACATGGCAGCTCATCTAAAATAGAAAGGAAAGAGACGTCTGGAGAAGCATGGCTGGACAGGTACTTTATTTAAAAGCAAGATAATTTCACATTTTAAGGTATGACCCAGGTGCAGACAGTGTTGAAGAATCAAACGTTTAAAAAGGGTCAGGCAAACGACAGGTCAAGTCAGGCAAACGACAGGTCAAGGCAGGCAAACGACAGGTCAAGGCAGGCAAACGACAGGTCAAGGCAGGCAAACGACAGGTCAAGTCAGGCAAACGACAGGTCAAGGCAGGCAAACGACAGGTCAAGGCAGGCAAACGACAGGTCAAGGCAGGCAAACGACAGGTCAAGGCAGGCAAACGACAGGTCAAGGCAGGCAAACGACAGGTCAAGGCAGGCAAACGACTGGTCAAGGCAGGCAAACGACAGGTCAAGGCAGGCAAACGACAGGTCAAGTCAGGCAAACGACAGGTCAAGGCAGGCAAACGACTGGTCAAGGCAGGCAAACGACAGGTCAAGCCAGGCAGGGGTCAGTAATCCAGAGAGGGTGTAAGGCACCGGAACAGCAGGTGGACTCAGGGTCAGGTCAGGCAGAGGTCGGTAATCCAGAGAGGGTGTAAGGCACCGGAACATCAGGTGGACTCAGGGTCAGGTCAGGCAGAGGTCAGTAATCCAGAGAGGGTGTAAGGCACCGGAACATCAGGTGAACTCAGGGTCAGGTCAGGCAGAGGTCAGTAATCCAGAGAGGGTATAAGGCACCGGAACAGCAGGTGAACTCAGGGTCAGGTCAGGCAGAGGTCTGTAATCCAGAGTAGAGGCAAAGGTACAGGAAGAGAGGCAGGCTCATGGTCAGGGCAGGCAGGAAAGGTCAAAACCAGGAAACTAGAAGACAGGGACAATAGCAAAGATAGGAGCAAGGGAAAACCGCTGGTAGGTATGAACGAACAAAGTGAACTGGCACAGAGAGACAGTACACATAAGTACCCAGGGGATAATGGGGAAGAGGGTGGGAGGAGACAAGCACAAGGACAGGTGAAACAGATCAGGGCGTGACAGATAGCTGTCTTCCACGGGGACAATAGCAGTGCCCAGAGCAAATTTACTGTGAAAAATGTCTGGTTACTTGTCCAGGATTGCTATAGGCAGGCATGTACTTTATCTAAAAGAAAGGTAACAAAAGGTCACCAGAAATAGATGAGCCTACAGTAGTGCCAGACGTTGTTGTAAGCTAATTATATTGGCTAGTAGTCTCCATTAAAGTTCCTCTCAAAGTCTAGAGTGTCTCTTCAGTTTATACTCTACAGTAGTTTAAAGTAGCATCCCTTAGAGAGAACACACATACTCCCAGGAGACATTGTGGCTGGTGTGACAGTCGGGTAGACTGAGTTCAGTCACATGCTTTAGCGCTGTATCATCTCACTAAATTCACTGAAGCTAATCCCTGAGTGACGCCACAAGCCTGAATATAGAGGCCAGGGGAGGATGGGGAGTGTACTGAAGGATTATGGGTAAGGAGATGAGCAAACATTAAACACTCTAACAGTAAACACTGCGAGATTGGGTCGTGCTGAAAAGAAAGTAGCAATTGAAATCAGCAAGAGAGTAGCTAGTGGTGAACTGGCTAATGTGTCTAGTCTTGCTGTTTACAATGTGGCTACACTAATGTTTTATAAATGTGATATTTAATAGCCTTGCCGTCTGTGAGACCGTCCCTCAGCTCTTTTCATCATTACAAAGCAAATTACGCCTTGCTGCGTCAAAGCAATTTCCAGATGAAAGTGTGTAGTATGCCATGTCTATTTGCTGATGGCAGTGCATTTCACACTGCCATGATGGTATAACTTAGCTCTTTCACCCAGTTCCCTATTACTCCCAGCCATGGTCCTATAGAGGTTTAATTCAGCACAATCAGTCTGTCGAACAAGGAAGTCAACAAAGAATGGACCATTCCCTAGAATAATACCTGCCAAGTTTCTTCCCCGGTCTCTCTCTCTTTCTCTCTCTGTCTCTTTTTCTCTCTCTCTCTCTCTCTCTCTCTCTCTCTCTCTCTCTCTCTCTCTCTCCAGACACCAACGGCTTACATCGCTCTAAATGGGTTAGGGAGAACATAGGACATGCAGACACTACTGAATGTGCAATTCCACCACTTTTCAACCTTATTGTCAATATCTCCAGCACAATATGAGTGACTACATATGTGAAAATGGCACATTTCTACATTTTGTAGAAAAAAATGATAATGTTAAAAACATTTTCATCATAATTTTCATCATGAAAAGTGATTTATTTTTTAAACAGTGATTTTGAAACACTATGAAATGTGTGGGGACGTGGGGAGCAAGAAAATGCCTTCACTACTGGCTAGAAAATCACTTTTAATCCCGCCCTGTGATGTCACAAAGAATCCTTTTTTTTAATACCTATCTTTTATTGTTTCATCCACAGATCACAGAAACACACCGTTTTCACATAGACACTGGCATGGTGCTGAAGATAATGAGTATGAGGCCGAAAAGACTGGAGAAATTGCCCTTTAAGCATTCCCACCCCATAGAGAGGTTCATATGAGCAAGACCTGTGATCATTACAAGCACTGGATGGCCTTTTGTCATGGAGGGAAATGATACGGTGTAAGCGGGCGCCAACTCTAGCTACATTCCATTAGATCAATCACCTTAGTCCTTTACTCCTTATTTTCTTTCTATCTCTCTTTCACTCTCTCTCTCTCTCTCTCTCTCTCTCTTAGTAGAAGAGCTGAGGAGAGCAAATAAAGGGATGGAGTGATGTATGTGTAAAGGCAGCGCTGCAAAGCATCGCTAGCCTTCTGGGAGGCTCATCGGCACTTCAAGTGACAGAGTCTTGAGAGCAGCGAGCAACGGCCAATTATAAAGGTGCAGTGATGGTGACAGGATGACAGACAGGTGGATAGCAGACCGCTCCGAGGTCGGTGGCACCCAAGGAAACAAATGTCATCAGTACAGTACAGCCCCACAGGCTGGTGATAGCTTCAGGTCTCCAGCTGGCAGGGGGCAGCACTTAGAGAGAGGGAGAGGAGAGAGAGAAAGACAGGGAGAGGGAGAGTGAGTGTCAGTGTGACGGAGGAAGTGGAGGAAAGAGGTGACAAGAGAGAGAGACAGGAATAGGGAGAGTGAGAGTCAATGTGATGAAGAGGTGGAAGGAAAGTAAAAGAGAGGAGATGAGAGGGGTAGAGAAAATGTGTCCGAGGGCTTCAACTTAAAACTTCTTAGGGATTGTAAATCATGCAGCGCCGTGTGTCATGATTACAGGTTTTAGAGGAACAACAAATGTCGGTACAGTTGAAGTCGGAAGTTTACATACACTTAGGTTGGAGTCATTCAAACTCGTTTTTCAACCGCTCCTCCACACATTTCTTGTTAAAAAACTTTTTGTTAACAAAAAATGTGTTTTTCTATCAAAAACAAGGACACTTCTAAGTTAACCCAAACTTTTGAACAGTAGTGTGTGTACAGTCGTGGCCAAAAGTTTTGAGAATGACACTTCAGTGAGTTTCGATATTTTTGTCAGATGTTACTATGGAATACTAAAGTATAATTACAAGCATTTCATAAGTGTCAAAGGCTTTTATTGACAATTACATGAAGTTGATGCAAAGAGTCAATATGTGCAGTGTTGACGCTTATTTTTCAAGACCTCTGCAATCCGCCCTGGCATGCTTTCAATTAACTTCTGGGCCACATCCTGACTGATGGCAGCCCATTCTTGCATAATCAATGCTTGGAGTTCATCAGAATTTGAGGGTTTTGAGGTTTGACCACAAGTTCTCAATGGGATTAATTAAGGTCTGGGGAGTTTCCTGGCCATGGACCCAAAGTATCGACACCACATTTGGTCAGAGAGCAACGCCAGCATGGCACGCCGTCTTCATTTGATCGACTGCATCTTTGTCAAATAAGCACAAATCGGGGTCAAACAAAGCTAGTTAGATCGCCAATGAGCTGGGGTTTACGGGAGTATCCGGAAACCCTGTATCTGTTGTAAAATGTAGCTACTACATGCCGACATCATGCCTTTTCCTTTTGGACAAAAATTATAAGAATATTCAGAGTTATGAAGTTATGAAAACTGGTTGTTTTGCAAATGTTAAACTTATAATATGGCTACTAATACTGGAAAAGCTAAAAGTCCAAGTATACAGATTTGACGATATTCTTGCAGAAAAATGTCATATGAATGCAAATGTCTCCTTCACGATTTGCCCAAATGTACCTGGGTGACTTCACACTAAATGTCATGTAGTTCACTCATACTTCAAGTTATCTGTCTGAACCTTTGCACATATACTGCTGCCATCTTGTGGACACCATTGCAATTACAACCAGAGTGATGGCTAGAACTGAGACCTTTCTGTTGCATTTCAAAGATGGTGGTTGAAAAAAAAAATGTTTTTTTCTTTGTATTTTCTTCTACCAGAAACCTTTGTGTTATATTCTCCTACATTCAATTCACATTCATATGGTACCAAGAAAATGCATATCCTTGCTTCAGGGCCTGAGCTACAGGCAGGTAGATTTGGGTATGTCATTTTAGGCAAAAAAAAAAAGTGGTATATCCCTAAGAAGTTTTAACAATCTCAGTATAAGTTAGTCCTGTCGGCCTTGGAGTGAACAAAGTCAATATCTTACTTAAAAAGACACAGAATAAACACGCAGAGAACTCTCACTCCTACGGCGCCGTGTACCAATAGGCATGCAGTATACAGTTAAGCAACAGCCCCTAGCCAATATACTAGCCAGTATATTGGCCATATATCACAAACCCCCGGGAGCCTTATTGCTATGATTAAGTGGTTACCAACGTAATTAGAGCAGTAAAACAAAATGTTTTGTCATATCTGTGTGTAATGCAGGTCATCTAATGTTGAGTACTTATCGTTACAAGTGAGATTCCAGTCACCAATCATAATATACAATATTTTTATTGATATGTTTAAGTTGACAGCTATTACAAATCACCTGTCAGAAGATGCATGACGGGCAGTTTATTTTGAGCCAATCAAAACTCAATATTCTCTTAGTCCCTCTCCTAACCTCACGTTATACACCAGTCGGCACCAACATGATGAAAAAGAGCTAGAACGGAACGTGAAGAGCTACCAACATTCCATGGAAGAAAAATTGTTGAGAAGTTGTGTAAAACTGAACTAAAAAGAGAGAACTAGATATTAACACTCATTTATCTGTACGAACGTGCTGTGAAGGGATTGAGGGAAAGATTGATGCCGGGATTTGGTGAATGTTTGTATGGAGAACGAGCTGCTAGCGATTAGGCTAGCTAAACTATTGCTAGCATTTTGTGCATGTTGACTCTGAACCAAGCATACACACAAGCTGTTAACATTTAGGCTCAGCTATCGATCAATTGAAATAGCAAACGTTAGTATTCATGCTAATCATGCATGGTAAATTATTTTAGTTTTCATACTTTTGTCAAATGTGATAAACTAGTATCATAATCAATTTTGGTACGCTGTTATTTTTTAGATTACTTTGTAAGAAATTACGTGTAGGTGTAAGTCTATTGTTCAGTCCACGTGAGCTTGGTGCTGTAGTTGTGTAAAATCCTTTGCATTGCCCAGGCTAGTTATTGTTCAGTCCACGTGAGCTTGGTGCTGTAGTTGTGTAAAATCCTTTGCATTGCCCAGGCTAGTTATTGTTCAGTCCACGTCAGCTTGGTGCTGTAGTTGTGTAAAATCCTTTGCATTGCCCAGTCTAGTTATTGTTCAGTCCACGTCAGCTTGGTGCTGTAGTTGTGTAAAATCCTTTGCATTGCCCAGGCTAGTTATTGTTCAGTCCACGTCAGCTTGGTGCTGTAGTTGTGTAAAATCCTTTGCATTGCCCAGGCTAGTTATTGTTCAGTCCACATGAGCTTGGTGCTGTAGTTGTGTAAAATCCTTTGCATTGCCCAGGCTAGTTATTGTTCAGTCCACATGAGCTTGGTGCTGTAGTTGTGTAAAATCCTTTGCATTGCCCAGGCTAGTTATTGTTCAGTCCACGTGAGCTTGGTGCTGTAGTTGTGTAAAATCCTTTGCATTGCCCAGGTTAGTTGTTGTTCAGTCCACGTGAGCCTAGTGTAATGAACACGATGGGAGACAGAGAGCTGGTTTCAAGAGCAGGGCGCAGCAGGTGTTTATTTGTAAAGGACCACAGGAGGAGGCAGGTAACTGGGTCCAGGGGCAGGCAGAAGGTCATACACAGGGGGTCCAAAAAGACAGTACAGGCAGGGAAAAGGCTAGTAATGTTGTCCGGGAGATCAGGCAATAGGTTGATAACAGGAAATCCGATAGACTAAAGTACAGGCAGGGAATAGGCAAAAGGCGTCTTTAGTGAGGCAGGCAAAAACTATCATACACGGGAGGATTAAATTACGGTAAAACCAGCGCTCTGAATAGAAGTGTGTCACAAAACAAACATTATCTCACAATGATGGGGTGCAAAGAACTGAACTAAATAGTGTGTGATAATGACATACAGGTGTGTGAACAGGTGATCAGAATTCAGGTGATTGGGATCTGGAGAGTAAGCTGCATTCAGGGGATCTATGTGTTTGTGAGTGTGAGCTGGAAAGTGAGCTGCCTTCAGGGGATCTATGTGTTTGTGAGTGTGAGCTGGAAAGTGAGCTGCCTTCAGGGGATCTATGTGTTTGTGAGTGTGAGCTGGAAGGTGAGCAGCGTTCAGGGGATCTATGTGTTTGTGAGTGTGAGCTGGAAAGTGGGCTGGAAAGTGAGCTGCGTTAAGGGGATCTATGTCAAATCAAAAATCAAATCAAATCAAATTTTATTTGTCACATACACATGGTTAGCAGATGTTAATGCGAGTGTAGCGAAATGCTTGTGCTTCTAGTTCTGACAATGCAGTAATAACCAACAAGTAATCTAACTAACAATTCTAAAACTACTGTCTTATACACAGTGTAAGGGGATAAAGAATATGTACATAAAGATATATGAATGAGTGATGGTACAGGGCAGCATAGGCAAGATACAGTAGATGGTATCGAGTACAGAATATACATATGAGATGAGTATGTAAACAAAGTGGCATAGTTAAAGTGGCTAGTGATACATGTATTACATAAGGATGCAGTAGATGATATAGATTACAGTATATACGTATGCATATGAGATGAATAATGTAGGGTATGTAACATTATATTAGGTAGCATTGTTTAAAGTGGCTAGTGATATATTTTACATAATTTCCCATCAATTCCCATTATTAAAGTGGCTGGAGTTGAGTCAGTGTCAGTGTGTTGGCAGCAGCCACTCAATGTTAGTGGTGGCTGTTTAACAGTCTGATGGCCTTGAGATAAGCAGCTTCTATCAGTCTCTCGGTCCCAGCTTTGATGCACCTGCACTGACCTCGCCTTCTGGATGATAGCGGGGTGAACAGGCAGTGGCTCGGGTGGTTGTTGTCCTTGATGATCTTTATGGCCTTCCTGTAACATCGGGTGGTGTAGGTGTCCTGGAGGGCAAGTAGTTTGCCCCCGGTGATGCGTTGTGCAGACCTCACTACCCTCTGGAGAGCCTTACGGTTGTGGGCGGAGCAGTTGCCGTACCAGGCGGTGATGCAGCCCGCCAGGATGCTCTCGATTGTGCATCTGTAGAAGTTTGTGAGTGCTTTTGGTGACAAGCCGAATTTCTTCAGCCTCCTGAGGTTGAAGAGGCGCTGCTGCGCCTTCTTCACGATGCTGTCTGTGTGAGCGGACCAATTCAGTTTGTCCGTGATGTGTATGCCGAGGAACTTAAAACTTGCTACCCTCTCCACTACTGTTCCATCGATGTGGATAGGGGGGTGTTCCCTCTGCTGTTTCCTGAAGTCCACAATCATCTCCTTAGTTTTGTTGACGTTGAGTGTGAGGTTATTTTCCTGTTTGAGAGTGTGTGCTGGAAAGTGGATTGGAAAGTGATCGGCGTTCAGGGGATCCACGTGTTTGTGAGTGTGAGCTGGAAGGTGAGCAGCGTTCAAGGGATCTATGTGTTTGTGAGTGTGAGCTGGAAAGTGAGCTGCGTTCAGGGGATCTATGTGTTTGTGAGTGTGAGCTGGAAAGTGAGCTGCGTTCAGGGGATCCATGTGTTTGTGAGTGTGAGCTGGAAAGTGAGCTGCGTTCAGGGGATCCATGTGTTTGTGAGTGTGAGCTGGAAAGTGAGCTGAGTTCAGGGGATCTATGTGTTTGTGAGTGTGAGCTGGAAAGTGAGCTGCGTTCAGGGGATCTATGTGTTTGTGAGTGGAAAGTGAGTTGGAAAGCTGGAAAGTGAGCTGCGTTCAGGGGATCTATGTGTTTGTGAGTGTGAGTTGGAAAGTGAGCTGCGTTCAGGGGATCTATGTGTTTGTGAGTGTGAGTTGGAAAGTGAGCTGCGTTCAGGGGATCTATGTGTTTGTGAGTGTGAGCTGGAAAGTGAGCTGCGTTCAGGGGATCCATGTGTTTGTGAGTGTGAGCTGGAAAGTGAGCTGCGTTCAGGGGATCCATGTGTTTGTGAGTGTGAGCTGGAAAGTGAGCTGCGTTCAGGGGATCCATGTGTTTGTGAGTGTGAGCTGGAAAGTGAGCTGCGTTCAGGGGATCTATGTGTTTGTGAGTGTGAGCTGGAAAGTGAGCTGCGTTCAGGGGATCTATGTGTTTGTGAGTGTGAGCTGGAAAGTGAGCTGCGTTCAGGGGATCTATGTGTTTGAGAGTGAGGTGGAAGCAGACGTTACACCTGGTGCTGTAGTTAAAGTGTAAAGCATTTTGACAAAGTTTTATTTTCTTAGTCCTGTGAGAGATTAAAGCGAAGCACTATATTAATGGTTATATGAAAGGTACTCATGGTATATATTGTGTGATCCTGTTGGTCAGACAGGTCAGGTATTTTGAGTATGGATTCAGTTCCACCAAGGAACTGTGGGATTGTTATAAGCACATGCTAGACTAAAACACCTTACAGTGTTAATTGATCGGCACAGTCACTCACGTTTGATTCCATCTCATAGTGGTTTATAAGTCAGTATTTGTTCATTGGGTTGTGATTTTCTGTGTATTGTATTGCTATTGACCCTCAGATTAAAATAGAGCTATTACTGTACATTTCACACATCAATATTTACTCAAGGTGATTCGTTTCCTGTAAGTATTTTTATTTACAAAATACAAGCCGGAATTCTTTTCCTAAATGGTTCAGTTGTGTGGTTTTCATGTCTCCCTACTGCTCCAGTAGCGAACATAACTGGTCCAATATAGTTTAATCTTAAACATACAGTAGCCCATAGTGTTAATTAAGCAATTGTTACACGTGGTACATGGTCTGATATACCACGGCTGTCAGCCAACCAGCATTCAGGGCTCGAACCACCCAGTTTTTAATATATAGTAGCATTCACCCACAGAGGGAAACACTCACAGCATAATGCAACATAACAACATCCCCAAATTTCCCTCATCTGTCTGTCTTGTACAGCCGTCCATCCCTCTTTCTCTTTCTCCCTTCCTCCTTCTCTACCTCCCTCCATCATCATCCTCTCCACTCGTTCAGGTGTTCCACTCCCCACGGCCTTGTGTTTACTCATTCTCCACTAACAGCTTCCCTTTCCACCTGTTTTCTACCCCTCTTCTCCTCCTTTTCCACGTCCATTCTTTCGGAGCGAGTGGCTTGGCCCTTTAATCGTCAGCGGCACCTGTCACCTGAAACGTTAATGTTCTCCATCCATCAGAGGGGGGGGGGGGGGGGATGACGTGCAGCGCCTCACCCCGGTAATGCTGCTCGTCGCTGGGGTAGATGAGGCCGTCTCACTGCCTGGGCCTGGATGGAGGGTCGGAGGGGTGGTGGAGGGTAAAGGGGTAGGCTGACACTCATGGTCACTGAATCCAGACTGTTAATCATTGGGGGCCTGAGGTCATCAGGTTGGAGGACATCCAGGACTGTCCCCTTTAAATATGATTCATGTGTGTTTCTGTGTTGTCGCTTAATGTGTTGATTGATAAAGGCAGATAATCGGAAGGAAATATAGCCTTTTTCAGTTTTAGAGAAGAGAAGGGCGGTGTTGGGGGCTAGGAATGGTTGTTCTAGTGAGGCTTTCGGATTTGAACACACACAAATAAATCTCGGTGTTGGTGTTGTGCGTCACCCGTGGTAATTGGGGAAACCAGCACAAAAATACTGATGACCTGACTAACATGAAATGTTTCTCCTCTCTCTCACCTCCCTCCCTCTTATCTCTCTCTTTCTATTTTCGGCCCCAAGTAAGGCTGGGTTGGTAGTGCTGTAGTAGAAATCAGTTTGCTATAGAGACTAGCTCAAAACACAGAAAGTAGATTCATCGAGAGGAGGACATCTGTCATACATTCATTCATTAACTGTAGAGTGTGGAAGGCTGGATGAGGCATTCCCATCAAGTGCATATTTGTATAGTATTTATATAGTATAGTATAGTATATATATATATATATATATATATAGTATAGTATATAGTATAGTATAATTTATACCACATATACCAATTCTGCTTTGCATTAGTGGTATGTCATGTCTGTTGGGGCAAGACAGAGGATCTACAAACCCCACAGAACTTAGGAGAATCGGCTGAATGGACGTGATTTACCGAGCCGTTCGGGGACAGCCAGCAAGCAGAGAGCATTGTCACTATTTTTCAACCTCGCCATGGTTTACTTACTGACGCGCTCCAAAAATACCATGGCCGGAGAGACATGGTGACATAAGAGATATGCGTCAGAGTGGTGCATGGGATGTGTACGTTATCTCTCACATCAGGGTTTGGGGGGGTCAGTCAGTGGTGGCGCAGTCTTCCTGTGTGTGTTTGACGGAAAGCATGACCTCAAGGGGTGATGAGACACTTGTTTATGTTGCAGCAGAGAGAAAACATTGGGGAAATGTTCACCAAACTTGCCACAGCATTTGCTGGAAACCAACATGAACAGTTGATAGAAACTCTAAAAGACAACTCAACATACAGTATATATTTGCATTATAAGAACCCTGAACATTTCTCCCATTATATCACAATAAGGAACCTCGTACTCATTCTTTCTCTGCTCCGCAAAAAAACAAATCACATACACAGGAAGTGTTGAAGAGAAATATAGACTAATTTCCTGTCTGTACTGCTGTATATTGGACACTACTGATCTGAAAGGTATATCTCCGTAGGGGGTGCTGTATTTTAGGAAGTCTGCAGAGTAACGATCAACAGAGTATGGATGTAGCTTACAAAGGCATCGTCATGCACATGACCTGCCTGCATTCAAAGAAATAGCTGGGTATTCGCCGGGGGTTTTCGTCATGTCTGAATGTTGACCCCCATGCTCACAGAATCCGTTTTGAAAGAAAAGTGGCAGGTTTTTGTTGTTTTGTTTACAAAAGCAGACATCGCTGGATGCCTTTCAGGACACAGTGAATAAGAAATTGCTTTGGATCTCCCATTTATCTCAAAAGTCAGTTAAGAACAAATTCTTATTTACAATGATGGCCTACCCAGGCCAAACCTGGGCGACGCTGGGCCAATTGTGCACTGCCCTATGGGACTCTGAATCACGGCCGGATGTGATGCAGCCTGGATTCGAACCAGGGACTGCAGTGACGCCTCTTGCACTGAGATGCAGACTGCTGCGTCACTCAGGTGTAATAACGGGATAGTTTGGACGAAAAGCTGAAAGAGGACCAAGGAAATAAAACTCTGTAGAGTTTGCATCATCATCATCTACTTAACAAACTGATAAAGTGGCTTTGAAATCCAATAGAAAATGCTAAAACACTTATTATTTGAACTTATTTCAATCCATACTATCCATTGGGTAAATGACCCATTGCCCATAGAAGCCACAAAACCGCCCAGCACCCAAAAAGCCAGTTTCCTATTTAATAATCTTCCCTGGGTTTCTACAGAGATATGGTGCTCTTTGAGAGGGTTTCTCACAACCCACATGTATAATGGGGAAGCTGGATCCCCAGACCGTGTCCCTGTGACATGAAGGGCACTGGGCTTATGTGTTTCAGTGGGTTTTAATGACAGGATCGCATTTCAGTGTCCTCCAGGAACCACTCAGACTGGTGACCTTCAACACTGCAGGGGCCAGCGGTCTACACCAGCCCCAGCCTCCCCTATGTTCACAGACACAGACACACACTGATATACACACACACACACACATCTCAACATGTAGATACACACACACACACACACACACACACACACACACAAATCAGCTTGCCCAGTCAAAGCCCTTTTCTGTCCTGGCACCACCATGGTGGAACAAGCAGCAGAGTCCCTGCCCATCTTTCAAAAACGTCTGGAACACTACCTTTATGAAGAGTGTTGTAAAATAACACCCGAAGAAGGTACTCCTCTTTTCCCACTATCACAAACTTTGCAGATAAATACATTTTTGAGAGAAAAAGTACTTGATACTTTGTGATGTGTGGTTGTCTCATTTAGCTATCTTACGACAAATGCACTAATTGTAAGTCGCTAAATGTGAAATATCTGTACCTTACACCCACACAGACATAATGTAATGTTCACATACATTACACATTTATTACACATTGATGAATTTCCCCACACATAAGTTTATCCTACATACAGGCACATAGCAAGAGTCCCCTCTCTTATTTTGCCAAGCAAACCAAAATACTACTTTGACTCTATAGTGGGAAGAATGGGACAGCATGTGTTTTTCTCTCTGTACGTGCCTGTGTGTGTGTGTTTGTGTGCGTGCCTGCCTGCGTCTGTTAGTGCAAGCATACGAGTTTGGCCGTGGGTGGCTGTGGCGTGTGGACTGGGTGCGGCTGGCGCTCACGATTGGGCCGTCAGTTAAAAGCAGCCACCTTTCAAGGTCAGACTCCATCACAGACGGGAGCCAAACGGGTCTGACATGAACCTGTCAAGACTGCACGGCTGGACACAGTCAGTCATATGCCATAGCTTACGCACACACACACACTCCACCGACCTCCACCTCCCTAAACCGCTGCTTCTGCCAAAATCCTGCAGCCCTCAGCACTGGTAAAATCCTGTCTCTGTCCGTCTGTGTGTGTATCTGTCTGTCTGTCTCACACACACACACTCTGTCTCACTCATGCAAACACACACACACACACACACACACTCTGTCACGTACTCATACTCTTGTTATATTGTTTTGCATCTCTCCCTTCCTCTCTTTCATTTCTACCCCCCCTCACCTCACGTCAACTATAGTGCTTGTGAGGCAATTGTTTTTGACAGTTAAATAAAAATAGAGGGCCTTTACGTTGGCCGTGTAGTGCTGCGCTCAGAGTGTGTTCCAGACAGGACTTGAGATAGTGCTTTCTTCTTAAACAGCACTGCTGAATCTAAAATACTTAAGTGATGCCTGGGTGGAAGAATCCCTCTCTCTTAATTCAAAGGGCTTTATTGACATGGGAAACATATGTTTACATTGCCAGAACAAGTGAAGTAAATGAACAAAAGTGAAATAAACAATCAAAATGAACAGTAAACATTACACACAAAAGTTTCAAATTGTATAGAGACATTTCAAATGTCATATTACGGCTATTTACAGTGTTGTAAATAGTTCAAGTACAAAAAAACAAATCTCTCCTTACCCATCGCTCCACAAAAGCCGCGGCCCTTGCAGAGCAAGGGGAACCACTACTTCAAGATCTCAGAGCAAGTGACGTCACCGATTGAAACGCTATTTAGCGCGAACCACCGCTAACTAAGCTAGCCGTTTCACATCCGTTATACAGGCACAGGTCTAGGTAAGGATACCAAAACATTTCTGTAGCATTGAAGGTCCCCAAGAACACAGTGGCCTCCATCGTTCTAAAATGGAATAACTTTGGAACTACCAAGACTTCCTAGGATTGGCCACTTGGCCAAACTGAACAATCATAGGAGAAGGGCCTTGGTCAGGGAGGGAGGTGACCCGATGGTCACTCTTACAGAGCTCCAGAGTTCCTTTGTGGATATGGGAGACCCTTCCAGAAGGACAACCATCACTGTAGGCCTTTATGGTAGAATGGCCAGAAGGAAGCCACTCCTCAGTAAAAGGCACATGACATCCGGCTTGGAGTTTTCCAAAAGGCATATAAAGGACTCAGACCATTTGAAACAAGATTCTCTGGTCTGATGAAACCAAGATTGAACTCTTTGGCCTGAATGCCAAGTCTGGAGGAAACCTAGCACCATCTCTACGGTGAAGCATGGTGGTGGCAGCATCATGCTGTGGGGATGTTTTTCAGCCGCAGGGACTGGGAGACGAGTCAGGACAGAGAGAAAGATGGATGGAGCAAAGTACAGAGAGATCCTTGACAAAAAAACCTGCTCCAGAGCGCTCAGGACCTCAGACTTCCAACAGGATAATGACCCTAAGCACACAGCCATGGCAACGCAGTAGAGGCCTTGGGACAAGTCTCTAAATGTCCTTGAGTGGCCCAGCCAGAGCCCAAACTTGAACCCAATCAAACATCTCTGGAGGGACCAGGAAATAGCTGTGCAGTGACACTCCCCATTCAACCTGACATAGCTTGAGAAGATCTGCAGAGAAGAATGGGAGAAACTCCCCAAATACAGGTGTGCCAAGCTTGTAGCGTCATACCCAAGAAGACTCAAGGCTGTAATCACTGCCAAAGGTGCTTCAACAAGGTACTGAGTGAAAGGCCAAGGTTTTTTTTTTCGTTTTTTTTCTCAAAAATGTCTACAAACCAGTTTTTGCTTTGCTTAGTCATTATGGGGTATTGTGTACAGGTTGATGAGGAAAAACAATTTAATCCATTTTAGAATAAAGCTGTAAAAAATGTGGAAAAAGTCAAGGGGTCTGAATAGTTTCCGAATGCACTGTACAAACTAGAAGTGGTGTTGAATGAATGGGTTAAATACATGCCTTGACAAGGACAGATTCTAAGCGCTCCCTAATTAATTGAATACTGACTCACGATTTAGGCGGTTCACTTAACCATGGTGTACAGTTTTACAGTGTTTGTGTTCCCATTAACAACACCCTGTGTACTTCCTCCTCCCTCCAGCCAATCAGGGGAGCCCATGTATTAAAATGACACATCCCATCCCCAGTTACAACAAAGTGCCTTGCTGCACTGCACTGGGGAGAAAGGAGTTGTAGCTGGCTGCTAGGTGGCTGTGGGAAGGTTTTCTTCTATATTAAACCTCATTAAAAGATTACTTTTGAGTCCTGGCTTGTTCAGTCAAGGCAAGGGAGCTTTGGCTATTAGCACACAGAGAAACTGGCTGGTACAGCTACTTAGTCTTATAATGAGCTGTGTGCACCGCACTAGAGGCAGAGGCACGGTGTGGGGACCAGGACGGTGTGAGGGGGAGGTGGTATGTAATAGATAATGTTCTGTACTCTGTGTGATGATGCCTTCCGTATGTGTCTGGTACCCAGCATGATAGTACGAGGTGATGGAACACAGTGGATTGGAGCCTACCTCTTCCCACCAGAGGAGAAGTCAGTTAAAACCCAAAAGAGATGCAAAGGAGTTGGGAATGGTTAGATACTGTACTGCACAGTATGTACATTGGCACACCTCCCTCCTCCCCCCGAACTCCCCTCGCTAGGTTATCACTTCCCCTCTTTCTTCCCACCCTTTATCACTGAATCACCAGTCAGAGGAGAATGGAAGAAAGTGTTTAGCTGGCTTACTTCCCTTTTCCTCCCCTTCTCCCCCTCCCCCAGACTGCCTTCACCACCCATCTCCTCCTCAGTGCCAGCAGGCGGCGCGGCACACATTAAACCCCACCTCCCCTCTATTACGTCTGGTCAACAAATTACTCCAATTTATTAAACTAATTACATAGAAGAAATATCCCCAACAGCCTGCCTCTCTTTTCCAGCTCTCTCCTTCCCTCTCTCTCTCCTCCCAGCCTACTGGGCATGTGATATATGTCTCTCTCCTTTCTCTACGCCACCTAACCGTAGAGAGAGATGTGTCGGCCAGTGTGCGTCTTAACGGGGGAAGATAAGCGTCTTGGCAGTCATCGAGGTGCACTAATGCAGGCCCATGATGATTTGTTTGACGCGCTTGTGCTTATCGCTGCTCATAACACCCGACCAGGCCAAGTAGTACAGCCTTTAGAGACTTGGGATAACAGCCGACACACACAGACACACACAAACACTCTCGACCCATACACATACACTGCCAATCCAACTCATCATGATAGATATCCCACCATAGCATACAGTTGAAGTTGGAAGTTAACCAACACTTAGGTTGGAGTCATTAAAACTCGTTTTTCAACCACTCCACAAATTTCTAGTTAACAAACTATAGTTTTGGCAAGTCGGTTAGGACATCTACTTTGTGCATGACACAAGTCATTTTTCCAACAATTGTTTACAGACAGATTATTTCACTTATAATTCACTGTATCACAATTCCAGTGTGTCAGAAGTTTACATACACTAAGTTGACTGTGCCTTTAAACAGCTTGGAAGATTCTAAATGGCTGCGTGATGCAGGGCAGCCTGGAGCCCTCAGCCTGGGAGGGCGGGCGGGAGCAGACGTGACACAAAAGTATCTATATCCACAGTAAAACGAGTCCTATATCGACATAACCTGAAAGGCCACTCAGCAAAGAAGATGCCTCTGCTCCAAAACCACCATTATCCTTTCTAGCGCAGGCGTTCCGCTAGCAGAACCCCTCGACAACATTACACTGAAAAGGCAGCGCGCGAAATTCAAAAATATATTTTTTAAATATGTAACTTTCACACATTAACAAGTCCAATACAGCAAATGAAAGACACACTTCTTGTTAATCTACCCATGGTTTCCAATTTCAAAAATGCTTTACAGCGAAAGCACAACATATGATTACGTTAGATCACAACCAAGTTTTAAAAAACACACAGCCATTTTTCCAGGCAAAGATAGGAGTCACAAAAAGCAGAAATATAGATAAAATGAATCACTAACCTTTGATGATCTTCATCAGATAACACTCATAGGACATCATGCTACACAACACATGTATGTTTGGTTCGATAATGTTCATATTTATATCCAAAAATCTCAGTTTACATTGGCGCGTTCCGTGCAGTAATGTTTTGATTCCGAAATATAATTTTGCAGAAATACTCATAATAAACATTGATAAAAGATACAAGTGTCATTCACAGAATTAAAGATATACTTCTCCTTAATAACCTTTTCGGGATAGGGGGCAGCGTTTCCACTTTGGATGAATTGCGTGCCCATAGTGAACTGCATCCTACTCTGTCCTAGATTGCTAATATATGCATATTATTACTACTATTGGATAGAAAACACTCTGAAGTTTCTAAAACTGTTTGAATTATGTCTGAGTATAACAGAACTCATAGGGCAGGCAATCTTCCAAACAGGAAGTGGAAATCCTGAAGGCGGGTCTAATTTTAAGTCATCGCCTAGAGATATGGATCTGTTAGCACTTCCTACGCCTTCCGCTAGATGTCCGCATTCAATTTTGACCGAATGGGAGGGGAATGAGTTCCATTTGACTGCAGACAAAAATGAATTTACGTGTTAACCCTCGCAAGGCTGCAGGCCCAGACGGTATCCCCAGCCGCGTCCTCAGAGCATGCGCAGACCAGCTGACTGGTGTGTTTACGGACATATTCAATCAATCCTTATCCCAGTCTGCTGTTCCCACATGTTTCAAGAGGGCCACCATTGTCCCTGTTTCCAAGAAAGCTAAGGTAACTGAGCTAAACGACTACCACCCCGTAGCACTCACTTCCGTCATCATGAAGTGCTTTGAGAGACTAGTCAAGGACCAAATCACCTCCACCCTACCTGACACCCTAGACCCACTCCAATGTGCTTACCGCCCAAATAGGTCCACAGACGACGCAATCGCAACCACACTGCACACTGCCTTAACCCATTGGGACAAGAGGAATACCTATGTGAGAATGCTGTTCACCGACTGCAGCTCAGCATTTAACACCATAGTACCCTCCAAGCGAGTCATCAAGCTCGAGACCCTGGGTCTCGACCCCGCCCTGTGCAACTGGGTACTGTACTTCCTGACGGGCCGCCCCCAGGTGATAGGGTAGGTAACAACATTTCCACCCCGCTGATCCTCAACACTGGGGCCCCACAAGGGTGCGTTCTGAGCCCTCTCCTGTACTCCCTGTTCACCCACGACTGCGTGGCCATGTACGCCTCCAACTCAATCATCAAGTTTGCGGACGACACTACAGTGGTAGGCTTGATTACCAACAACGACGAGACGGCCTACAGTGAGGAGGTGAGGGCACTCGGAGTGTGGGGTCAGGAAAATAACCTCACACTCAACGTCAACAAAACAAAGGAGATGATTGTAGACTTCAGGAAACAGCAGAGGGAGCACCCCCCTATCCACATCGACGGGACAGTAGTGGAGAGGGTAGTAAATTTTAACCTTTTGCGACTAGGGGGCAGTATTTTCATTTTTGGATAAAAAAACGTTCCCGTTTTAAACGTGATATTTTGTCACGACAAGCTGCTCGACTATGCAAATAATTGACAGCTTTGGATAGAAAACACTCTGACGTTTCCAAAACTGCAGAGATATTGTCTGTGAGTGCAACAGAACTGATGTTACAGGCGAAACCCAGATAAAAATCCAATCAGGAAGTGCCGCATTTTTTGAAACCGCTTCATGCCAATGACTCCTTATATGGCTGTGAATGAGCTTACGCTTTCTACGTATTCCCCAAGGTGTCTACAGCATTGTGACATCTTTTTACGCATTTATGTTGAAGAATAGCCGTAAGGGACCACATTGAGCAAGTGGTCACATGATGACTCCCGCAGAAAATCTTGCGTAAAGTACTGAGGTAGCCATTATTCCAATCGCTTCTAATGAGAAACCATTTGTCCCGACGGATATATTATCGAATAGATATGTGAAAAACACCTTGAGGATTGATTCTAAACAACATTTGCCATGTTTCTGTCGATATTATGGAGCTAATTTGGAAAAAAGTTTGGCGTTGTGAAGAACAAACGGGAGCTATTTCGCCTACAAAAATAATATTTTTGGAAAAAAGGAACATTTTCTATCTAACTGGGAGTCACCTGAGTGAAAACATCCGAAGTTCTTCAAAGGTAAATGATTTAATTTGATTGCTTTTCTTATTTTCGTGAAAATGTTGCCTACCGCTAGCAGAGCCTAGCATAGCATTATGCCATGATAAACTTACACAAATGCTTGTCTAGCGTTGGCTGTAAAGTATATTTTGAAAATCTGAGATGACAGTGTGATTAACAAAAGGCTAAGCTGTGTCTCAATATATTTCATTTGTGATTTTCATGAATAGGAAAATGTTCTAGGAAGATTTATGTCAGCTGCGTTATGCTAATTAGTTTGAGGCGATGATTACGCTCCCGGATCCGGGTTTGAGAGTCACAAGAAGTTTTAAGTTCCTTGGCATACACATCACGGACAAACTGAATTGGTCCACCCACACAGACAGCGTCGTGAAGAAGGCGCAGCAGCGCCTCTTCAACCTCAGGAGGCTGAAGAAATTTGGCTTGTCACCAAAAGCACTCACAAACTTCTACAGATGCACAATCAAGAGCATCCTGTCGGGCTGTATCACAGCCTGGTATGGCACCTGCTCCGCCCACAACCGCAAGGCTCTCCAGAGGATAGTGAGGTCTGCACAACGCATCACCGGGGGCAAACTACCTGCCCTCCAGGACAACTACACCACCCGATGTCACAGGAAGGCATAAAGATCATCAAGGACAACAACCACCCGAGCCACTGCCTGTTCACCCCGCTATCATCCAGAAGGCGAGGTCAGTACAGGTGCATCAAAGCAGGGACCGAGAGACTGAAGACAGCTTCTATCTCAAGGCCATCAGACTGTTAAACAGCCACCACTAAAATTGAGTGGCTGCTGCCAACACACTGACTCAACTCCAGCCACTTTAATAATGGAAATTGATTGATATTGATGTAAAAAATGTATCACTAGCCAATTTAAACAATGCTACTTAATATAATGTTTACATACCCTACATTACTCATCTCATATGCATATGTATATACTGTACTCTATATCATCTACTGCATCTTTATGTAATACATGTATCACTAGCCACTTTAAACTATGCGACTTTGTTTACATACCCTACATTACTCATCTCATATGTATATACTGTACTCGATACCATCTACTGCATCTTGCCTATGCCGTTCTGTACCATCACTCATTCATATATCTTTATGTACATATTCTTTATCCCTTTACACTTGTGTGTATAAGGTAGTAGTTTTGGAATGTTAGGTTAGATTACTCGTTGGTTATTACTGCATTGTCGGAACTAGAAGCACAAGCATTTTGCTACACTCGCATTAACATCTGCTAACCATGTGTATGTGACAAATAACATTGGATTTGATTTGATTTGACTCCATAGACACTGTGTATTCAGTAGGACAAGCCTCAGATTTCCCACTTTCAGGTTTTCGCCTACCATATGAGTTCTGTTATACTCACAGACATCATTCAAACAGTTTTAGAAACTTCAGAATGTTTTCTATCCAATACTAATAATAATATGCATATATTAGCATCTGGGACAGAGTAGGAGGCAGTTCACTCTGGGCACATTATTCATCCAAAAGTTAAAATGCTGCCCCTATCCCAAAAAGGTTTGCAACTGTACATGGGGATAAAGATTATACTTTTTTTCTGGTCTGATGAAACAGAAATAGAACTGTTTGGCCATAATGGCCATCATTATGTTTGGAGGAAAAAGAGGGAGGCTTGCAAGCCGAATAACACCATCCCAAAAATGAAGCACGGGGTGGCTGCTTCATGTTGTGGGGGTGCTTTGAAACAGGAGGGACTGGTGCACTTCACAAAATAGATGGCAAAATGAGGGGAAATTATGTGGATATATTGAAGCAACATCTCAAGACATCAGTCAGGAAGTTAAAGCTTGGTCGCAAATGGGTCTTCCAAATGGACAATGACCCCAAGCATACTTCTAAAATTGTGCAAAAGGGCTTAAGGACAACAAAGTCAAGGTATTGGAGCGGCCATCACAAATCCCTGACCTCAATCCTATAGAAAATGTGTGGGCAGAACTGAAAAAGTGTGTGCAAGCAAGGAGGCCTACACCCCTGACTCAGTTACACCAGCTCTGTCAGGAGGAATGGGCCAAAATTCACCCAACTTATTGTGGGAAGCTTGTGGAAGGCTACCCGAAACGTTTGACCCAAGTTATACAATTTAAAGGCTACCAAATACTTAGTGTATGTAAACTTCTGAAAGTAATAAAAGCTGAAATAAATAATTCTCTCTATTATTCTGACATTTCACATTCTTAAAATAAAATGCTGATCCTAACTGACCTAAGACAGGGAATTTTTTACTAAATGTCAGGAATTGTGAAAAACTGAGTTTAAATGTATTTGGCTAAGGTGTATGTAAACTTCCGACTTCAACTGTATATGCAGTATGGCTTAAATCTTTAAATAACATTTTATTTAAAGGGTATTTAACACGGTCTCAACACGCTTTACAGAAGAAAAAAATCTATACATTTAAAATCAGAAATAATGTCTTGCTGGTAGGTGGTTACAGTGTGTAGATGGGAGTTGTAGTGGGAGGTTCTCGACACAGTACAGCAGTTCTGAAAGTGACTTGTTGAGCCTTAATCCGCTGTATTATCTGTGACTGTGATTCAAAGGCAGAGAGGAGAGGGGACTCAGGGACAGGAGGACTAAGGACCTCTATCTCGTTAGGACTGGATAATCTCTCTTTGGAGCACAGATACTTTGATCACAGTCAACCTAAGTCTCATCAGTCCACCACTAAAGGCTGGAATTCAATCTGAGGATTTTTCTGCAGTGAGCTTTTACGTAATGAGTGGAATTGATTTTGGGTTGCGTTTGCAATAGCACCCTATTCCCTACAACGTACTACTTTTGGCCCATATAGGGCTCTGGTCAAAAGCAGTGCACTAAAGAGGAGATAGAGCGCTGTTTGGCCCAAACATTTCTACAGCAGTGTGGATAAGGATTTGCCACTTGAATTACAGCCCACAGGTTTGAAACAAAAATGTGGGAAAAAACATTTGCTCTATTTTTCTGCAAATAATTTTTTCCAACTAAAACATTCAGACAACCGAAAACATGTGAAGGATTTGAAGGATTTAAGGCGGTACAAAAGTTATATTTTTTAAACTTTGGAATACTTAACTTTGTTGTGGACACAAACAAACCCTGCTGTTGTAAAGCCTCATTAGTGAACTGAGAGCAAAGGAAGTAATTGGTTGTTATTTGGTCAAAGGATGTGGGTTTCAGTTCTTTGAAACAGCCTAGAAGGTAGCATCGAACCACAGGCTGACAGGAGTCTGTGCACAGTTAAACAGCACGTCAACATCTCATCTAGACTAACATTGTAATGGCTTTCTTCCTGCGAAGGAGAGGTGGACCAAAATGCAGCGTGGTTAAAGTTCATGTTTTTTAATAGGAAAACTCAACATGAACATAATGCAAAACCGAAACAGCCCGGTGCAACAAACACAAAGACTGGAAACAACCACCCACAAAACACGCTACCTAAATATGGTTCCCAATCAGAGACAATGACTAACACCTGCCTCTGATTGAGAACCATATCAGGCCCAAACACAGAAACAGACAAACTAGACATCCAACATAGAATGACCACTCAGATCACACCCAGACCAAACAAAACATAGAAACATACAAAGCAAACTATGGTCAGGGTGTGACAAACATGCTGTTACCAAATGTCCATTCAAAGGGCACACCAACTCCAGTGCCCATCAACCCTCCCCAACAAACAACCCTATACCCTATAAAAATCCCCAAAATCACACAAAAAAAACACATTCTAACACCAGTGTCACAGAAGGGTATCATTAAACTCTGATACGGAGGTGAGAAATCTCTCAACCCGACATGATCTACTGCTCCATAGTGATACGTGTTTCTGCTCCATTATTCCAGGGCCTAGGAGGTGAGAAGGCAGGTTAGCTAATGCAAAGCCATTTGTTATAATTATGTGGGTCTTGAAGGCGCGACCGGTGACTAAACCTGGGCAATCTAATTGAATTCTGGGTGGAGATAATCTCGTCAGAGTGCCAGCGGGTTCAGACTGCGCAACTCCTTCTCCGCAGAGTGACTCCTCCTTACCTAGACGCACAAATATCGCCTGACTCCCCAATATGTGCTGAAGAGAGGAGTGCCTTGGGGACAACCATTATGTTACAGAGAGTATGAATATAAGTAATGTCGGATACAGAACTGGGTTGAAAAGGTGTGCTTGATTTAACTTGGGGCTTGCACTTTTGGGACTATTGCCTTGGTACCGTTGTACCAGGCAAACCAAATCCTGCGCAGTATAGGTAGGCCTATTAGAATTATTGTTTCACGTTTTTGACATTATTTATGTTTTTGACCCAGATCTGAACTGGTCTGGTTCACTGCAAGAGGAGAAGTACAATATACAGTATATGGTATGAGTGATAATGTATTAAATCAAATGAAATTTTATTGGTCACATACACATGGTTAGCAGATGTTAATTAATGTGATTGTAGTGAAATGCTTGTGTTAGCCAGTGTAATGGGGTATAAAGTGTTAGCCAATGTGATTTAAAGGGGTTCACACATTCCCCTGCTTGGCTCATGTCAACACATTACTGTATGGCCCTCCTTATAAACACAGCCCATGATATGATTGACTAAAAGATAGTTCCTGATGCTGGCTACTACTGCGTGATATGCTGACCTCTTCAAAGTGAGAAGTTAAAGGGTCACTTCTCCATCAGCCGACCGCAGACGTCCTCTAGCTGGGTTGTGATTGGTGCTGTTAATTACTGATAACTGTCTAGACAAGTGGAGACGGGTGGGAGGAGCTATAGGAGGGCAGGCTCATTGTAATGGAATCAATGGAATGGTATACAACACATCACACATATGGAAATCACATTCCATTTATTCCATTCCAGCCATTACAATGTGCCAGTCCTACTGTAGATCCTCCCACCAGCCCCCGTGGTCTAGACATAGTTACATTGTGTCGTCTGCCTCTATGGTTCGGATAGGACCTTTGGTTGTTATATACAAAATACTCCATAACCTGTTCAGATAGTTCAGAGCTTCTGCTCTTTTCTATAACCTGTAGGGAACACAATATATAGTGTATACAGTGCCTCAGAAAGTATTAATACCCCTTGACTTATCCACATTTTGTTGTGTTACTGCCTGAATTCAAATGGATTAAATATGTTTTCTCTCACTCCTCTACAGACAATACCCCATAATGACAAAGTGAAAAACATGCTTTTAGAAATGTTTTAACATTAATTATTTAGACCCCTGGGACAATACTTTGCAGAAGCACCTTTGACAGTGTTTACAGCTGTGAGTCTTGCTGGGTAAATGTCTAAGAGCTTTGGACATGTGGATTGTGCAATATTTGTACATTATTATTTTAAAAATTCTTCAAGCTCTGTCAAATTGGTTGTTGTTCATTTTCTAGACCGCCAAGTCTTGCCATAGATTTTCAAGACAATTTAAGTCAAAGGTTTAACTCAGTCACTCAGGAACATTCAATGTCGTCTTGGTAAGCAACTCTAGTGTAGATTTGGCCTTGTGTTTTAGGGTTATTGTCCTGCTGAAATATGAATTTGTCTCTCAGTGTCTGTTGGAAAACAGAATGAACCAGGTTTTCCCCTAGGACTTAGCTCCATTCCGTTTTCTTTTTATCCTGAAAAACTCCCTAGTCCTTGCAGACGACAAGCATATCCATAACATGATGCAGCTACCACCATGCTTGAAAATATGGAAAGTGGTATCCAGTGATGTGTTGTGTTGAATTTGCCCCAAATATATGTTGGATTTGCCCCAAATATGAGTGGGTGTATTGATACACCATCCAACGCCTAACTAATAGCTTCACCATACGCTAAGGGATACGCAGTGTGTCACGTGTGCTCCCTCTCTGGCATCTAGGTCACCAGGCTGCTCGTTATGGCGCACACCTGTCACCATCATTACACGCACCTGCGAGTCTTCAGACTCACCTGGACTCCATCACCTCCTTGATTACCTGCCCTATAAATGTCACTCCCTTTGGTTCCTTCCCCAGGCGTCATTGTTTCTGTTCCAGTGTCATGTCTGTGCGTTGTTTGTGTTTCTCGTTTTGTATTTAGTTGTGTTTATTTATTGAAACACTGAACTTGCTTCCCGACTCGTAACAGTGTCCGCTTTTTATATTTCCCAATCTACCAATCGGTGTCCTTCTTTCTGATGCATTGGAAAACTTCCGTGGTCTTTGTGGTTGAAATTCATGACTCGAGTAAAACTCTACAGGATCGGTGACCCCCCCAAGGGACGGTTAAGCTAACAGCATGAGATTGTAAGTAACATGAACATTTCCAAGGACATAGGCAGATCTGATATGGGCAGAAAGCTTAAATTCTTGTTAATCTAAATGCACTGTCCAATTTACAGTGGCTATTACAATGAAAGAACACCATGCTATTGTTTGAGGAGAGTGCACCACAGAGGAACCTAAATAGTCATCCAGCAGGTGATCCCAATAAACCCAATCAGGGTCACCTGGATAGAAGTAACACAAGGGTGCGCTCCAGTGGCAGCCTCAGGTAGTACACTAAAGGAAGAAAACCCAACCTGTTACAGGATGGCCAGAATCAGTGGACTAAACACCACAGGCTTGAGTCTGGAGATGTGGAAGGTGGGATGGACCCTCATGGACCGGGGAAGACAAAGACGATAAGCCACTCGATTGATGCGCCATAGAATCTTGAACGGCCCAACGTACCAGGGAGCAAACTTCCGAGATTCCACATGTAGAGGCAGATCCCTTGTAGACAACCAGACCACCTGGCCTGGACGCAGGAGGGGACCCAGGCGGCAATGGTGGTTGGCCTGTCGTTGAACCCAAGCTGAGGACCACAGAAGCGCTGACCGAGCCCTCTTCCAGGTCCGGCGGCAACAAGAGATGAGGCGTTCGAGGGGAAGGAACTGTCACTTCAATCTCCTGATCTGGAAACGGGGGTCTGGTAACCGTACAACACCTGGAATTGTGACAGGCCAGTGGAGGAACACTGGAGAGTGTTGTGTGCATACTCCACCCAGGGAAGGTGCTGACTCAAGGTAGTGGGGTTGGTGGACACACAGCATTGTAAAACGGTCTCCAGATCCTGGTTCACCGGCTCAGTTAGACTGTTGGACTGAGGGTGATAACCCGAGGACAGACTGGCTGATGACCCCAGAATAGTACAGAATGCCCTCCAAAATATGGAGGCAAACTGGGGGCCCTGGTAGGAGACTATGTCCAGAGGAAGTCCGTGAAGGCGGAAAACTTGCTGAATGACTATCTGAGCAGTCTCACAGGCAGATGGAAGCTTAGGCAGCGGAAGGAAATGTGCTGCCTTGGAAAAGAGGTCCACAATGACCAGGATGACAGTGTGTCCCTCTGAGAATGGAAGGCCCGTGATGAAATCCATAGAGAGATGGGACCAGGCTTGAGAAGGTGTTGGCAGCACATGAAGAAGCCCCAGAGGCTGCTGACGAGGAGTCTTGATCTGGGCGCAGGTCGGACAGGCAGACACAAAGGTCAGAGTGTCCGCCTCCACCGAGGGCCACCAAAACCTCCTCCTCAAAAACTCTAGAGTTCGCTTCCCTCCCGGATGAGAGGTGAGACGTGACAAGTGAGCCCACTGAAGTACCTTGGACCGTGCCCCAGGAGGAACAAAAAGTCTGTTAGGTGGACAGCCGTCTGGAGCTGCCTCCCTACCTTGTACCTCCCTCACTACAGTCTCTATACCCCAGGACACTGGCACGAGGATGAGTGACCTGGGGATGATGGATTCAAGCGGCTGATCTTCACTGGAGCTGGGAACTGGCGAGAAAGGGCATCCAGCTTCACGTTCTTAGACCCCGGACGGTAAGATAACTTGAATTTGAACCGAGTGAAGAAGAGACCCAACAAGCCTTTGGGGGTTGAGGCGTTTAGCCTCCTGGATGTAGGCCAGGTTCTTGTGGTCAGTTCAAACCATAGAGGGATGTTCTGAGCCCTCCAACCGGTGCTACAACAGCACTAAAGTTTCTCACAAATCTCAGGTAGAAGTCCCCTCTCTACCTTTTGGGTCCATCAGTTCACAGCCCTGAGACACGACGTACCCCAGGAAGGAGATCTGAGGAACGTGAAACTCACACTTTATGGCCTTCACCAACAAGTGATGATCGAGGAGTCTTTGAAGAACCTGGAGGACATGTTGGACATGTTCAACCATGTACCTGGAGAAGATGAGGATGTCATCCAGGTACACAAATAGGAACTGGTGAAGGAAGTCATGCAGCACATCATTAACCAGGGCCTGGAAAACGGCTGGAGTATTCAATGTCCATTAGGGGTGTTGAACGATGTCTTCCACTCGTCTCCCTGTCTGATGCGCACCAGACTGTACGTGTTCCGTAATTCCAATTTAGAGAAAACCGTAGCTCCCTGGAGTCTCTCAAAAGCTGATGACATAAGAGGAAGAGGGTAACTGTTTTTGATGGTAATGTTATTTAAACCCTGGTAATCGAACCCTGGTAATCCCCCGTCCTTCTTCCCAACAAAGAAAAATCCCCGCTCCTGCAGGCGAAGTGGACGGCCAAATAAATCCAGTCGCCAGCACCTCCTTCATATAACTGTTCTCTGGACCTGAGAGAGAATACAGCCCTCCTCTCGGAGGAGTGGTACCGGACAGGAGGTCGATGGCACAATCGTAGGGCCTGTGAGAAGGTAGTTTGCTGGCCCTTTGTTTGCTGAAGACCTGACCAAAATCACAGTACTCCCGGGGTATGCAGGAAAGATCAGGCTTGTCATTCCCAGCCAGAGGAATAGGAGGATTGGAAGTCTCCAGATGAGCAAGACCGGAAAGGTGTGGAGAGAGTTGCTGGCAGGTGAACTGGCACGAAGGATTCCATCCCAGAACTCTTCCCGAAGGCCAGTCAATTTGACGATTATGGGTGGAAAGCCACAGATGTCCAAGTATCAGGGGAAGCACAGGAGAGTCCACCAGATGTAACTGGATAAGCTCCACATGGTCATCCAGAACTCGTAGCTTAATAGGCATGGTGAGTTGCTTCACCTTCCCAGACCATAGGGGTTGACCATCCAGCGCAGTGACCGACAACGGAGTGTCCAGCTTAGTGAGTGGCAGCCTCTGTTGGCGAGCTAATGTGCTATCCAGAAAACAGCCGATAGCCCCCGAGTCTATGAGCAGGAATGTCCAAATGTCCATTGTCCCACCGCAGGTTGGATGGAAGCAAGGTGCTTACCGTATCGGCCGCAGGAGACTGGAGATCACTCTGTCATGCTGATTGAGTTTGAATAACACACTGGCAGCTTCAAAAGGAGGGTGGTGCTTGGAATCATTGTTTTTCTTCTGTCAAACATGGTTACCTGCAAGGAACATGTGCCGTCATCATTGCTTTGCACAAAAGGGCTTCCCAGGTAAGGATATTGCTGTCAGTAAGATTGCACCTATATCAACCATATATCGGATCATCAAGAACTTAAAGGAGAGCGGTTCAATTGTTGTGAAGAAGGCTTCAGGGCGCACAGGAAAGTCCAGCAAGTGCCAGGACAGTCTCCTAAAGTTGATTCAGCTGCGGGATCGAGACACCACCAGTACAGAGCTTGCACAGGAATGGCAGGAGGAAGGTGTGAGTGCATCTGCACGCACAGTGAGGCGAAGACTTTTGGAGGATGGCCTGGTGTCAAGAAGGGCAGCAAAGAAGCCACTTCTCTCTAGGAAAAACATCAGGGACAGCCTGATATTCTGCAAAGGGTACAGGGATTGGACTGCTGAGGACTGGGGTAAAGTCATTTTCTCTGATGAATCCCCTTTCCGATTGTTTGGGGCATCCGGTAAAAGCATGTCCGGAGAAGACAAGGTGAGCGCTACCATCAGTCCTGTGTCATGCCAAGCATCCTGAGACTATTCATGTGTGGGGTTGTTTCTCAGCCAATGGAGTGAGCTGATTCACAATATTGCCTAAGAACACAGCCATGAATAAAGACTGGTACCAACACATCCTCCGAGAGCAACTTCTCCCAACCATCCAGGAACAGTTTGTTGACGAACAATGCCTTTTCTAGCATGATGGAGCACCTTGCCATAAGGCAAAAGTGATAACTAAGTGGCTCGGGGAACAAATCATCGATATTTTGGGTCCATGGCCAGGAAACTCCCCAGACCTTAATCCAATTGAGAACTTGTGGTCAATCCTCAAGAGGCGGGTGGACAAACAAAAACCCACAAATTCTGACAAACTCCAAGCATTGATTATGCAAGAATGGGCTGCCATCAGTCAGGATGTGGCCCAGAAGTTAATTGACAGGATGCTAGGGTGGATTGCAGAGGTCTTGAAAAAGAAGGGTCAACATTGCACATATTGACTCTTTTCATCAACTTCATGTAATTGTCAATAAAAGCCTTTGCCACTTATGAAATGCTTGTAATTATACTTTAGTATTCCATAGTAACATCTGACAAAAATATCGAAAGACACTGAAGCAGCAAACTTTGTGGAAATTCATATTTGTGTCATTCTCAAAACTTTTGGCCATGACTGTACATTCCAACCGCTCTCAGCAGCGAGCGACCGAAAGTAATTGGCGTAATCACCTATGCTCCGGCTGCCCTGCCGAAGCATAATGAGTCTTTGAGAAGTGTTCCTGCCACTGATGGGGTGATCAAAACCCCTCCTCATCTCCTGGGTGAAGCTTTGCCAATTGAAACAAATTTCTGATTGCTGCTAACAAGAAATTTGTGGACTGGTTTAAAAACTAGTTTTAATGACTCCAACCTAAGTGGACAACAAAGTCAAGGTATTGGGGTGGCCATCACAAACCCTAACCTCAACCATGTAGAAAATGTGTGGGCAGAACTGAAAAAGCTTGTGCAATCAAGGAGGCCTACAAACATGACTCAGTTACACCAGCTCTGTCAGGAGGAAGGGTCAAAATTCACCCAACTTATTGTGGGAAGCTTGTGTAAGGCTACCCGAAACGTTTGACTCAAGTACTAATTGAGTGTATGTAATCTTCTGACCCACTGGGAATATGATGAAATACATTTTTACGATGATTAAATATCAGGAATTGTGAAAAACTGAGTTTAAATGTATTTGGCTAAGGTGTATGTAAATGTCTGACTTCAACTGTATAAGTGATCATATATAGTGACATGCACACATAACCTGAGCAGGAAAAACTCTGGGTCCTTCGTTATAGCCCATATCGACCGTCCAGAGTTTTTCTTATTATGTTATGTTGTCATGAAAAGCTCCTAGACCTGGTCATAATCACAAATCCATTCCAGGAAATCTCCCAGTTGTGACAATAGCAACTGCTCCTAGTTTTCTCCTACAGTTCAGCCTTATTTATTTAAGAGGACTGTGAATGCTGGAAGCTGTGTTGAGTGAATCGAAGAGAGAGTTCTTTTATACCTGCAAGTAGAGCCTGAATAGGGCTAAGTCATACTCTGGGGAGGTCAGAGAGAGAACATAGCTTCGCACCCAGACCTTGAGCTTCCTGTTATGAGACATTTGCAGTCCCTTTGAGACAACCTTCACTGCAACACTATGACTCCACTGACAATATACAGCCTGACAGCACTGAACAAAGCCTGTCCATTTCCAGATATAGCTCCTGAATCCATGTTGTGAAAATCTGAAAAAAGGGAGGGAACAAAACTAAATGGCGACCGTTGAGCGAACACTACAAATGCTTTTCTGCTGCTGCAGCTGAGAGTCTGTTGGCTCGGGGGTACATAGTAATGGTTAGTTAGTGCTGACCTCCTAACACAGAGGTGAGTCGCCTGCTGCCCATGACCGCCACTGCGTTTTAATGTGTGACTACACCGTCGGCCGTCCTCAGTGAATTCCATGCCTGTTGGTTGGCGGGGGCTGGGTATGGCCAACATACAGTATATAAAAGACGACAGATGAATTACTAGGCAGCGTATCTGCTACCCCAAGCAGTCCTCTGGCCACCGCTAATTGGTAGGGACATTTAAAGGCAGGAATAATGTCATAATCTATATGAAGGGAAGAGCTGGAGAGGAACGGTGCCACTGATAAATATATGCATGGTACAGTGGAGAGATGACAAAAGATGATATAACAGTCTGATCCAGGCGTGATACTCCCAATGGGAGCTAGTCTGGGGTCCTAGATCCTAATCAAATCCCTCTTAGGTGTTCATTAAGAATGCCTGTCTAGGAGAAGCTGTGGATGAATTTCACACTGAAGGGCACCTTTTCTCCCACACATTCTGTAGATAGTGCCGACCCGGACTGGAGTAGGCAAGGCTTTAAAAGGAAGAGAGAAAATGTATTTGGAGAGGATTAGGGTGATTAAAGTAAGATGCTTTGGATTCCCTTCAGCTCCTCCCTCTGGTTTTCACAGCCAGACTGGAACATAACGAAGACACTATATTCTGCTTTTACTGTAGCTCTCCATTTTACACACTCCTCCGCTAGATAGGAGGTAGATGGTGTGTGTGTGTGTGTGTGTGTGTGTGTGTGTGTGTGTGTGTGTGTGTGTGCGTGTGTGCGTGTGTGTGTGTGTGTGTGTGTGTGTGTGTGTGTGTGTGTGTGTGTGTGTGAGAAAGAGAGAGAGAGAGATATTTTACGAGAATTTTGCGAGAATGTGTGTGTGCTCCTCTCTCTCTCTCTGTCTCTCTCTCTCTCTTTCTATATTTCTCTCTTTCTGTCTCCCTGCCTTTTCTTCCCTACATCCTCTCTCCCCTGCCTCTCCCTTACCTCTCCTCATGGCCACACTCAATCGACTGAAACGGCAGGCTTCAGCAGAGGTAGTGAGAAGGGTGGGGTGGGGTGAAATTAATTACCTCACATCAACGTACAGATAAGGGCCAGAAAAATGTTGTCAGAAGAAAAAAACAACAGCAACATGTGTCGGACCATAGCATTTATCCGCTCTACTGCTCTCTCTCTCCACTCTACCTCTCTCCACTCTACCTCTCTCCACTCTACCTCTCTCTCTCTCCACTCTACCTCTCTCTCCACTCTACCTCTCTCTCTCTCCACTCTACATCTCTCTCTCTTTTCCCCCCTCTTTTCCTGGGCTACTAAAGACTAGGCTTCTCCTGCCAAAAGGAAACGAATGGGCACTGAGAGAGAGGCAGAAACATGTCATTAAGAAAGCAGGAGGGAGTAAGAGAGAGAGAGAGAGAGAGAGAGAGAGAGAGAGAGGTATCTTTCCCATGCCAATGAAGCCCTTAAATTGAATTGAGAGAGAGAGAAAGATAGAGAACGAAAGAGAGCTGTCCGTTCCACTGGTGCTCAGTGGAGAGGACGGATGACACATTGTCCACCACAAAGAGACATAAGAGCAGGAGAGTCATCACAACATTCCTACCAATGTACCAGTCCAGTTACTCAGAGAGAATAGACTGAAATCTAACATCAGATGCCTTCTGACGGAGATTAACTAGGGACTCGGGAAGCATTTGTGTTCAGAAACACACAGGTTAGAACTCACCCATTCCTCATCAATTCTTCACGCACTCAGAAGATTAAGTGGGAGAGAACGGTGGGGTGGGAAAGATACCCTGTGGCGAGAATTGATTGCGGGAGACATATGTTGGCCACCGCTGTATTTCACACGCCACCAAATGGTCCCTGTGGGGAATAGCATCCTGGGAAAAAAAGGTTGAGGAGCAAAGATACAGTGACAGGTAGAAACAAGAGAGAGAAAGAAGTTATGGACGCCACAGGATAGAGGGAGGAGAGTGGAGGATAGGGGGAGGAGAGTGGAGGATAGGGGAGGAGAGTGGAGGATAGGGGAGGAGAGTGGAGGATAGGGGGAGGAGAGTGTAGGATAGGGGGAAGAGAGTGGAGGATAGGGGGAGGAGAGTGGAGGATAGGGGGAGGAGAGTGGAGGATAGGGGGAGGAGAGTGGAGGATAGGGGGAGGAGAGTGGAGGATAGGGGGAGGAGAGTAGAGGATAGGGGAGGAGAGTGGAGGATAGGGGGAGGAGAGTGGAGGATAGGGGGAGGAGAGTGGAGGATAGGGGAGGAGAGTAGAGGATATGGGGAGGAGAGTGGAGGATAGGTGGAGGATAGGGGAGGAGAGTGGAGAATAGGGGGAGGAGAGTGGAGGATAGGGGGAGGAGAGTGGAGGATAGGGGGAGGAGAGTAGAGAATAGGGGAGGAGAGTGGAGGATAGGGGAGGAGAGTGGAGGATAGGGGGAGGAGAGTGGAGGATAGGGGAGGAGAGTGAAGGATAGGGGGAGGAGAGTAGAGGATAGGGGAGGCGAGTGGAGGATAGGTGGAGGATAGGGGGAGGAGAGTGGAGGATAGGGGGAGGAGTGGAGGATAGGGGGAGGAGAGTGGAGGATAGGGGAGGAGAGTGGAGGATGGAAGGAGGAGAGTGGAGGATGGGGGAGGAGAGTGGAGGATAGGGGAGGAGAGTGGAGGATAGGGGAAGAGAGTGGAGGATAGGGGGAGGAGAGAGTGGAGGATAGGGGAGGAGAGTGGAGGATAGGGGAGGAGAGTGGAGGATAGGGGGAGGAGAGTGGAGGATAGGGGGAGGAGAGTGGAGGATAGGGGAGGAGAGTGGAGGATAGGGGGAGGAGAGTGGAGGATAGGGGAGGAGAGTGGAGGATAGGGGGAGGAGAGTGGAGGATAGGGGAGGAAAGTGGAGGATAGGGGAGGAGAGTAGAGGATAGGGGGAGGAGAGTGGAGGATAGGGGGAGGAGAGTGGAGGATAGGGGGAGGAGAGTGGAGGATAGGTGGAGGAGAGTGGAGGATAGGGGAGGAGAGTGGAGGATAGGGGAGGAGAGTGGAGGATAGGGCGAGGAGAGTAGAGGATAGGGGAGGAGAGTGGAGGATAGGGGGAGGAGAGTGGAGGATAGGGGGAGGAGAGTGGAGAATAGGGGGAGGAGAGTGGAGGATAGGGGAGGAGAGTGGAGGATAGGGGAGGAGAGTGGAGGATAGGGGAGGAGAGTGGAGGATAGAAGGAGGGAGAGTGGAGGATAGGGGGAGGAGAGTGGAGGATAGGGGGAGGGAGTGGAGGAGAGTGGAGGATAGGGGAGGAGAGTGGAGGATAGGGGGAGGAGAGTGGAGGATAGGGGAGGAGAGTGGAGGATAGGGGGAGGAGTGGAGGATAGGGGGAGGAGAGTGGAGGATAGGGGGAGGAGAGTGGAGGATAGGGAGGAGAGTGGAGGATAGGGGGAGGAGAGTGGAGGATAGGGGGAGGAGTGTGGAGGATAGGGGAGGAGAGTGGAGGATAGGGGGAGGAGAGTGGAGGATAGGGGGAGGAGAGTGGAGGATAGGGGAGGCGAGTGGAGGATAGGTGGAGGATGGAGGGGGAGGAGAGTGGAGGATAGGGGGAGGAGAGTGGAGGATAGGGGAGGAGAGTGGAGGATAGGGGAGGAGAGTGGAGGATGGAAGGAGGAGAGTGGAGGATAGGGGAGGAGAGTGGAGGATAGGGGGAGGAGAGTGGAGGATAGGGGAAGAGGAGAGTGGAGGATAGGGGGAGGAGAGTGGAGGATAGGGGAGGAGAGTGGAGGATAGGGGAGGAGAGTGGAGGATAGGGGGAGGAGAGTGGAGGATAGGGGGAGGAGAGTGGAGGATAGGGGAGGAGAGTGGAGGATAGGGGGAGGAGAGTGGAGGATAGGGGAGGAGAGTGGAGGATAGGGGGAGGAGAGTGGAGGATAGGGGAGGAGAGTGGAGGATAGGGGAGAGGAGAGTGGAGGATAGGGGGAGGAGAGTGGAGGATAGGGGGAGGAGAGTGGAGGATAGGGGGAGGAGAGTGGAGGATAGGTGGAGGAGAGTGGAGGATAGGGGGAGGAGAGTGGAGGATAGGGGGAGGAGAGTGGAGGATAGGGGGAGGAGAGTAGAGGATAGGGGGAGGAGAGTGGAGGATAGGGGGAGGAGAGTGGAGGATAGGGGAGGAGAGTGGAGGATAGGGGGAGGAGAGTGGAGGATAGGGGGGGGAGGAGAGTGGAGGAGAGTGGAGGATAGGGGGAGGGAGAGTGGAGGATAGGGGAGGAGAGTGGAGGATAGGGGGAGGAGAGTGGAGGATAGGGGGAGGAGAGTGGAGGATAGGGGAGGAGAGTGGAGGATAGGTGGAGGAGAGTGGAGGATAGGGGAGGAGAGTGGAGGATAGGGGAGGAGAGTGGAGGATAGGGGAGGGAGAGTGGAGGATAGGGGAGGAGAGTGGAGGATAGGGGAGGAGAGTGGAGGATAGGGGAGGAGAGTGGAGGATAGGGGAGGAGAGTGGAGGATAGGGGAGGAGAGTGGAGGATAGGGGAGGAGAGTGGAGGATAGGGGGAGGAGAGTGGAGGATAGAGAAGGAGGAGAGGAGAGGAGGGGGGAGGAGAGTGGAGGATAGGGGAGGAGAGTGGAGGAGAGTGGAGGATATGGGGAGGAGAGTGGAGGATAGGGGAGGAGAGTGGAGGATAGGGGGAGGAGAGTGGAGGATAGGGAGGAGAGTGGAGGATAGGGGAGGAGAGTGGAGGATAGGGGGAGGAGAGTGGAGGATAGGGGGAGGAGAGTGGAGGATAGGGGGAGGAGAGTGGAGGATAGGGGAGGGAGAGTGGAGGATAGGGGGAGAGAGAGTGGAGGATAGGGGGAGGAGAGTGGAGGATAGGGGAGGAGAGTAGAGGATAGGGGGAGAGGGAGGATGGGGGAGGATATGGGGAGGAGAGTGGAGGATAGGGGAGGAGAGTGGAGGATAGGGGGGAGAGTGGAGAATAGGGGGAGGAGAGTGGAGGATAGGGGGAGGAGAGTGGAGGATAGGGGAGGAGAGTGGAGGATAGGGGAGGAGAGTGGAGGATAGGGCGAGGAGAGTAGAGGATAGGGGAGGAGAGTGGAGGATAGGGAGGAGAGTGGAGGATAGGGGGAGGAGAGTGGAGAATAGGGGAGGAGAGTGGAGGATAGGGGGAGGAGAGTGGAGGATAGGGGGAGGAGAGTGGAGGATAGGGAGGAGAGTGGAGGATAGAAGGAGGAGAGTGGAGGATAGGGGAGGAGAGTGGAGGATAGGGAGGAGGTGGAGGAGAGTGGAGGATATGGGGAGGAGAGTGGAGGATAGGGGGAGGAGAGTGGAGGATAGGGGGAGGAGAGTGGAGGATAGGGGAGAGGAGTGGAGGATAGGGGGAGGAGAGTGGAGGATAGGGGGAGGAGAGTGGAGGATAGGGGAGGAGAGTGGAGGATAGGGGGAGGAGAGTGGAGGATAGGGGAGGAGAGTGGAGGATAGGGAGGAGAGTGGAGGATAGGGGAGGAGAGTGGAGGATAGGGGGAGGAGAGTGGAGGATAGGGGAGGAGAGTGGAGGATAGGGGAGGAGAGTGGAGGATAGGGGAGGAGAGTGGAGGATAGGGGAGGGGAGTGGAGGATAGGGGAGGAGAGTGGAGGATAGGGGAGGAGAGTGGAGGATAGGGGGAGGAGAGTGGAGGATAGGGGGAGGAGAGTGGAGGATAGGGGAGGAGAGTGGAGGATAGGGGAGGAGAGTGGAGGATAGGGAGGAGAGTGGAGGAGAGTGGAGGATATGGGGAGGAGAGTGGAGGATAGGGGGAGGAGAGTGGAGGATAGGGGGAGGAGAGTGGAGAATAGGGGAGGAGAGTGGAGGATAGGGGAGGAGAGTGGAGGATAGGGGGAGGAGAGTGGAGGATAGTGGAGGAGAGTGGAGGATAGGGGGAGGAGAGTGGAGGATAGGGGGAGGAGAGTGGAGGATAGGGGAGGAGGAGAGTGGAGGATAGGGGAGGAGAGTGGAGGATAGAAGGAGGAGAGTGGAGGATAGGGGGAGGAGAGTGGAGGAGAGGGAGGATAGGGGAGGAGAGTGGAGGATAGGGGGAGGAGAGTGGAGGAGAGTGGAGGATATGGGGAGGAGAGTGGAGGATAGGGGAGAGAGTGGAGGATAGGGGAAGAGAGTGGAGGATAGGGGAAGAGAGGGGAGGATAGGGGAGGATGAGGAGAGGGGGGGAGGAGAGTGGAGGATAGGGGGAGGAGAGTTTAGGATAGGGGGATGAGAGTGGAGGGTAGGAGAGTGGATGATAGGGGGAGGAGAGTTTAGGATAGTGGGATGAGAGTGGAGGATAGGGGAAGAGAGTGGAGGAGAGGGAGGAGAGTGGAGGATAGGGGAGGAGAGTGGATGATAGGGGGATGAGAGTTTAGGATAGGGGGATGAGAGTGGAGGATAGGGGGATGCGAGTGGAGGGTAGGAGAGTGGATGATAGGGGGAGGAGAGTTTAGGATAGTGGGATCAGAGTGGAGGATAGGAGAGGAGAGTGAAGGATAGGGGAGGAGAGTGGAGGATAGGGGGAGGAGGATAGGGGAAGTGGAGGATAGGGGAAGAGAGCGGAGGATAGGGGAGGAGAGGGGAGGATGGGGGGATGAGAGAGGAGGGGAGGAGAGTGGATGATAGGGGAGGTGAGTAGAGGAGTGGAAGCAATGTTGATGTATGTGCCGATGAGTAGACCTTGACAATAAACAAGTCATCTAGACACGTTGAGTGGCCCATTTAGGAAGTGGCCATTTCCCATGAAGCAGAGAGAGGGAGAGAAGATGGACATAGCTCAGCCGGCAAAACAGAGAGGGGACGAAAGCAGAGGAGACGTGAAGAGAGATGGGTGAGAGGAGAGGAGAGGAGAGGAGAGGAGAGGAGAGGAGAGGAGAGGAGAGGAGAGGAGAGGAGAGGAGAGGAGAGGAGAGGAGAGGAGAGGAGAGGAGAGCTTAAACTGCCTGCAGAACCATAGAGTCAGGGAGTGTAATTCATCCCCCTCTACTATGCACACACACATAAATTCACACACATAGTTATACTCACGCACAGCTAAGTAGAGATTGCATATAATTCAGCTGGTCTTTGTTAGCTCGTGGTCGGCAAACCCTTAACCTTCTGGCCAATGGCCCTGCATGGTAGCCCTGCATGACAATGACTGTGCCACAATAGCATGCTGAACTGGCAAAGTCAATATCCATGTTTATAAACATTGTGTCGCTACAGTTATTGTTATTTGTAGTCCTAAACATCATTTTTAGTTCATTTAATGAGGGGGGAGGGTGTGCATATTTCTTTTTACATTACAAAGGGAGGGTCGTGTGACATTATTTGAAAAGTTGTGGAGGGGGGTGCATTTTTTTATGACACCTGGAGTTGGACCTGTCCTCCCTTCTCCTTCCAGCCAGGTCAGCCGTGATACAAGACAGCATTCAACATCCATCCATGTCTGAGGACGTCTGGAGATGATGTGGAATCCAGCCACTAGGGGCAACAGTGAGCGCAGTTACCTTCAAGTAGATTTCGGCTTTTCTAGGGCATTGTGGACGGGGATGGCTGATGGGCCTCTGATTCCAAAGGCTGCAAGTTTGAATTTAGTTTTGAGGTTTTTGTTTTAAACTTATCCCAAACCTTAAACCTTACCTTAACCATTCAGAGTTAATGTATTAGCCTTAAGATTTCAGAATGAATGCTTTAACCCTAAACTTAAAAATGAAGAGTTAATGCCTACACTTAACCTTAAAACACTTTGAAATTTGACATTTGGAACACCAAAATTTGACATTTGCAAAAGTTGTACGAACGTCTAATTCTGATGTGAGACTGTGAGAGCTAGTTGCTCCTTCACACCTTCACACTTCATTTTTAATGATGCTCCCATCAGATTTGTCACACTGAAACGCTAGAAGGATGAGGTAGACTAATAGTCATGCGTTCCCATGGCCTGACCAAGCAGAGCATGTGTATGTTCATTTACCAGAGTCATTAATGATTAGGCCTTTTGCAGATTTTTCGTTTCAGTTTGAAAAGGTGACAAAACTCAAACGGATAGAACAGCCAGGATGCCCCTGGAAGCCAGACAGGCTCTTTGTGTTTTGGTACTTAGCCGTATCTGTAAGTGGATGTGTCTGTTTCTATTCCTCCTGTTGTACTTCCCACTAGATAAAGAAACCCAAGGTCATGAAGTGTCTACTCTGGAGGCGAAAGAAACGCTTAAACACTTGAAAAATGAAAGGAGAGTCTCACAGTCTAAGAGCTCAGATGCAATAATTTAATAACCGAATAAGCAACGTTTCGACAGACAAGCCGGCCCATACCCTGATGACGACAGCTTGGCTGTCGAAACGTTGGACATTAGGTTAGTAAATCATTGCATCTGAGCTCCGAGAGTCTATTGTCAAATAGTCCAATGTCTGGTACATGAAAAGCAGAGATCAATGTGGAAAATAGTTATTCTCCAATTCTGTGTGTCTGTTTTTATTTAATCAGGCAAGTTAGTGAAGAACAAATTCTTATTTACAATGACGGCCTACCCCCCCCCCCCCCGGCCAAACCCTCCCCTACCTCGGACAACTATGCGCAGCTCTACGGGACTCCCGATCACAGCCGGTTGTGTCACAGCCTGGGAACGAACCAGGGTCTATAGTGACAACACTAGCACGGCAATGCAGGAAGGTCTTTGAATATGTACAGCAGCGCTCTCGTAAATAAACCTTACTGACTATTGTAAACTGGCCTCTGACTGTTTCATTTCAATAAGAACCTTACAAATTCTTAGTAATAGACAGAGTAATTTAAGTGAAGTTCAGTTTATGAACATTGAGAACAAAATTCTCATAACAGTGTGTGTCACTTGTGTTACGTGTGTGTTACGTGCATTGTATGTGTTTCATGTGTGTTGCGTGTGTTACATGTGTGTTACGTGTGTTACATGTGTGTTGCGTGTGTTACATGTGTGTTGCATGTGTTACATGTGTGTTACATGTGTGTTACGTGTGTGTGTGTTACATGTGTGTTACGTGTGTTACATGTGTGTTATGTGTGTTACATGTGTGTTACGTGTGTTACGTGTGTTGCGGGTGTTGCGGGTGTTACATGTGTGTTATGTGTGTTGCGTATGTTACGTGTGTTACATATGTGTTACGTGTGTTACGTGTGTTACATGTGTTACGTGTGTTACATGTGTGTTACGTGTGTTACGTGTGTTACGTGTGTTGCGGGTGTTACATGTGTGTTATGTGTGTTGCGTATGTTACGTGTGTTACATGTGTGTTACGTGTGTTGCGGGTGTTACATGTGTGTTACCTGTGTTACATGTTTGTTACGTGTGTTACGTGTGTTACATGTTTGTTGCATGTGTTATGTGTGTTACATGTGTGTTACCTGTGTTGCGCGTGTTGCATGTGTTACGTGGGTTGCGTGTGTTACGTGTGTTACGTGTGTGTTACATGTGTTTTGTGTGTGTTACATATGTTACATGTGTGTTACGTGTGTTACGTGTGTTACATGTGTGTTACGTGTGTTGCGAGTGTTACATGTGTGTTATGTGTGTTGCGTGTGTTGCGGGTGTTACATGTGTGTTACCTGTGTTACATGTTTGTTACGTGTGTTACGTGTGTTGCGTGTGTGTTACGTGTGTTACATGTTTGTTGCATGTGTTACGTGTGTTGCGTGTGTTATGTGTGTTACATGTGTGTTACCTGTGTTGCGCGTGTTGCATGTGTTACGTGGGTTGCGTGTGTTACGTGTGTTACGTGTGTGTTACATGTGTGTTGTGTGTGTTACATATGTTACATGTGTGTTACGTGTGTTACATGTTTGTTACGTGTGTTACGTGTGTTACATGTGTGTTACGTGTGTTGCGAGTGTTACATGTGTGTTATGTGTGTTGCGTGTGTTACGTGTGTTACATGTGTGTTACGTGTGTTGCGGGTGTTACATGTGTGTTACCTGTGTTACATGTTTGTTACGTGTGTTACGTGTGTTGCGTGTGTGTTACGTGTGTTACATGTTTGTTGCATGTGTTGCGTGTGTTGCGTGTGTTGCGTGTGTTGCGTGTGTTATGTGTGTTACCTGTGTTGCGCGTGTTGCATGTGTTACGTGTGTTGCGTGTGTTACGTGGGTTGCGTGTGTTACATGCGTTACGTGTGTGTTACATGTGTGTTGCGTGTGTTACATGTGTGTTATGTGTGTTATGTGTGTTGCGTGCGTTGCGTGTGTTGCGTGTGTTACGTGTGTTACGTGTGTTGCGTGTGTTACGTGTGTTATGTGTGTTACGTGTGTTGCGTCTGTTACGTGTGTTGCGTGGGTTGCGTGTGTTACGTGTGTGTTACCTGTGTTGTGTGTGTTGTGTGTGTTACGTGTGTTGTGTGTGTTGCGTGTGTTACGTGTGTTACGTGTGTTGTGTGTGTTACGTGGGTTGTGTGTGTTGCGTGTGTTACGTGTGTTGTGTTACGTGTGTTACGTGTGTTGCATGTGTTACGTGTGTTACGTGTGTTGCGTGTGTTGCGTGTGTTGCGTGTGTTACGTGTGTTGCGTGTGTTATGTGTGTTGCATGTGTTGCGTGTGTTACATGTGTGTTATGTGTGTTATGTGTGTTACGTGTGTTGCGTGTGTTACGTGTGTTACGTGTGTTGCGTGTGTTGCGTGTGTTACATGTGTGTTACCTGTGTTGCGTGTGTTACGTGTGTCGCGTGTCTTACGTGTGTTGCGTGTGTTGTGTGTGTTACGTGTGTCACGTGTGTGTTACATGTGTGTTGCGTGTGTTACATGTGTGTTGCGTGTGTTACGCATTCATGCATATTCTCTGCCAACATTCAATGTTTGCCATTCATGTCACTATGACACAAGCAATTCTTGTATTTGTGCACCATGCAAGGGATTTTAATAAGATCTGCTACCCTTCCCTCCGTTCCCCATCTCCATAGCTGTTGAGCTGCTCAAACGGATGCATGAATCAATTTCCCTGTCTCTTCATGTTCCAGTGGCCAGGCAGCCATCAGACAGGCCAGGCTAAAAACAGCTGCATGTGTCTCTATAGAGGCACCCATCACACACACACAGTGTAGATGTTCCCCATCACGCACACAGTCTAGTACAGTAGCCTAAGGTCTCACGGTGCAGCGCACTCTCACCAACATCAATGTCGAGCAGAGCAGCCCCGTCCATCACAGCATGGGACTATACAGCAGATAAACTGGACGTTTATGGACGTCACAAATGTACAAAGCAGTACAATTCATCATTGACAACCCCTTGGGCTATGGGCTGGGGACAGGCGAGGTGAAAAGCATTGAGAGAACGCAGGAAAAGACAGTAGTAAACCACGTAGGATGCTACTTGAGTGTCATAGATTTAATATAGCGACTTGCATTATACAGGAGGACACTACTTTACTATTGGTTATCTTGTACTGTTTAAAGGTTTACACATGAGTATATCGGCTGGCTTTTAAATAGAAAGCTGCTTGAGGTTATCTTGATGGACTTAGAGGGCTGCCTCGAGCTCACATGTATCCCCGAGATGATCAGTTGATCCCACTGACGACTGACGGATGCTAATCTAACGTAGTGGGATATGTCATGCACTCACTCCGATCTGAACTACAACCTATCTGCTGATGTACCATTATAGGACATGAAACGGTCACACATACATAATTCAGCACATGATCCAGTTTACAAACGGTCCCCGACATATAGAAGACATGCATTTCAAGACCAATTAATTGATTGGTTTGAAGGGCCATGTGACATGATATTAGCGGTGACTGAAACGCCATACTATTCCCTGTATAGTGGTCCAATGTAGTTAATAGGATGCTATATTGGACCAGATCTATTAGAAGGCAATTATGGCTTTGAAAAAACTGTTACACCTTATGAGGATAAAAGTGTCATGGATGAAAATCATTCCGTGAGATATTGCAGCTCGCCCGCTCCCCTTAAGTAGATGAATCCGTCACACTGTTGATGGTGGACGACAGTCATTCTAATATGCTAAAAGTTCTAATTGGTAAGGCGTCCGTGAGGCGATGTTTAGGCAACATCGGCGATCAAACAAGGACGGCTATTTAATGACAACGCCTGGAGGCGGGATGAATCACTGTGTTAAATTTTTCCATTCAGACATGAGCAATCAATCGGAGCAGCCGTTTAAATGTTAATGCGTTAACGGTTCAGAATTGTTGTCTTTCGTGTCAACAAACAGTTGATATACTGCCGTGGCCCCTCGTGCGAAATGCTGCAACAAAAAAAAATCACACTCACTTTATTAGTGAAATAGCCACTTTACTTTGAAGAGTGGGGAGGCGGGCGGCCGCAGTTATTTTTCAGTTGAAAAATCATCGGATGAAAAATCGATCATCATAAAGAGCCATGGAGGCTTTATCACCTCGTGACAGAGAAGTACGCCGTGTAAGGGTATGGTGAACAAGAAAGTCATTATCATATGTCACGGCAGGCGACTGCAATTTTGAGCTCTCGTGAAAAAGGTTCTCCGCACAGATTATTCAATATGGTTTGTTCAAAATGTCAAAAAGGCAATTCCAGTCTCTCCCAGAACCATACATGTCAGAATTAATCAAAATCGCCCCATATATAAAGAATAAAATCACAAATCAACAAATCTAACAAAAGGAGTCACATTAACAACAATGAAGTCTAAACTCTAAACTAATGCATGATTATGTCTGCAAAGTGTACCTTAACGTATGACTTCTAAATAAACAGCTCTCAAAATAGACTGTTCAGGAAACCAAGAAGGGATGTATTTCAGAAAGGACACTAGAAATCCATTACCTCTCTCTCTGGAAGCTTCTCCATAGCCCCCTCCTCTCTCTCTCTCTCTGGAAGCTTCTCCATAGCCCCCTCCTCTCTCTCTCTCTCTGGAAGCTCCTCCATAGCCTCCCCTCTCTCTCTGGAAGCTCCTCCATAGCCCCCCTCTCTCTCTGGAAGCTCCTCCATAGCCCCCCCTCGCTCTCTGGAAGCTCCTCTCTCTCTCTCTCTCGGAAGCTCCTCCATAGCCCCCTCTCTCTCTCTCTCTATCTCTGTCTCTCTCACTCTCTCTCTCTCTCCCCTCTCTCTCTCTCTAATCTCTCTCTCTCCCTCTCTCTCTCTCTCTCTCTCTCTCTCGCCCTCTCTCTCTCTTGGTCTCCTGCTCCATAGCCCCCCCTCTCTCTCTCTCCCACACTCTCTTTCTCGGTCTCCTGCTCCATAGCCCCCCACTCTTTCTTTCGTTCTCTCTCTCTCTCTCTCTCTCTCTCTCTCTCTCTATCTCTGTCTCTCTCTCTCTCTCTCTCTCTCTCTCTCTCTCTCTCTCTCTCTCTCTCTCTCTCTCTCTCTCGGTCTCCTGCTCCATAGCCCTCCCTTCTCTCTCTCTATCCCGCTCTCTCAAGTCAATTCAAGGGGCTTTATTGGCATGGGAAACATATGTTAACAATGCCAAGGCAAGGGGAGAAGTTAATATACAAAAGTGAAATAAACAATAAAAATTAACATTAAACATGACATTCACAGACGTTCCAAAAGAATAAAGACATTACAGATGTCACGTTATGTCTATATTATTATTATGTCTATATACAGTGTCGTAACAATGTGCAAACGGTTAAAGTGCAAAAGGGAAAATAAATAAACATAAATATGTGGTGTATTTACAGTGGTGTTTGTTCTTCACTGGTTGCCCTTTTCTTGTGACAACAGGTTACAAATCTTGCTGCTGTGATGACACACTGTGGTATTTCACCCAGTAGATATGGGAGTTTATCAAAATTGGATTTGTTTTCAAATTCTTTGTGGATCTGTGTAATCTGAGGGAAATATGTGTCTCTAATATGGTCATACATTTGGCAGGAGGTTAGGAAGTGCAGCTCAGTTTCCACCTCATTTTGTGGGCAGTGAGCACATAGCCTGTCTTCTCTTGAGAGTCAGTCTGCCTACTGCAGCCTTTCTCAATAGCAAGGCTATGCTCACTGAGTCAAATCAAATCAAATCAAATTGTATTGGTCACATACACATGGTTAGCAGATGTTAATGCAAGTGTAGCGAAATGCTTGTGCTTCTATTTCCGACCATGCAGTAATATCTAACAAGTAATCTAACAATTTCACAACAATTACCTTATACACACACGTGTAAATGAATGAATGAGAATATGTACATATAAATATATGTATGAGCAATGGCCAAGGAGCATATGCAAGATGCAGTAGATGGTATAGAATACAGTATATACGTTATGAGATGAGTAATGTAGGGTATGTAAACATTATATAAAGTAAAGAAATAAAACAATAGTAAAAATATATTTGAAAATAAGAGTAGCAAGTCTATATACAGGCACCGGTTAGAGTCAGTATGTTGGCAGCAGCCACTCAATGTTAGTGATGGCTGTTTAAAAACCACTCTGGGATATGTGGGACGGTAGCATCCCACCCACCTCCCAACCGCCAGGGAAATTGCTTGGCGCCAAATTCAAAACAACAGAAATCCCATACAGTGGGGCAAAAAAGTATTTAGTCAGCCACCAATTGTGCAAGTTCTCCCACTTAAAAAGATGAGAGAGGCCTGTAATTTTCATCATAGGTACACTTCAACTATGACAGACAAAATGAGAGAAAAAAATCCAGAAAATCACATTGTAGGAATTTTAATGAATTTATTTGCAAATTATGGTGGAAAATAAGTATTTGGTCAATAACAAAAGTTTATCTCAATACTTTGTTATATACCCTTTGTTGGCAATGACAAAGGTCAAACGTTTTCTGTAAGTCTTCACAAGGTTTACACACACTGTTGCTGGTATTTTGGCCCATTCCTCCATGCAGATCTCCTCTAGAGCAGTGATGTTTTGGGGCTGTTGCTGGGCAAAACGGACTTTCAACTCCCTCCAAAGATTTTCTATGGGGTTGAGATCTGGAGACTGGCTAGGCCACTCCAGGACCTTGAAATGCTTCTTACGAAGCCACTCCTTCGTTGCCCGGGCGGTGTGTTTGGGATCATTGTCATGCTGAAAGACCCAGCCACGTTTCATCTTCAAAGCCCTTGCTGATGGAACAAGGTTTTCACTCAAAACCTCACGATACATGGCACCATTCCTTCTTTCCTTTACACGGATCAGTCGTCCTGGTCCCTTTGCAGAAAAACAGCCCCAAAGCATGATGTTTCCACCCCCATGCTTCACAGTAGGTATGGTGTTCTTTGGATGCAACTCAGCATTCTTTGTCCTCCAAACACGACGAGTTGAGTTTTACCAAAAAGTTTCAGGTCCCTCTCACGTGTGCGCGCGTGATCAGCTCATGCCACTCTGGCAGACCTCTTGGATGAAACAGCTCTCCTTCCCTCCTCCTTCATAGTACGAGCCTCAAACAAGGTTCTAAAGACTGCTGACATCTAGTGGAAGCCTTAGGAAGTGCAAGATGACCCCATAGATACTGTATATTTGATAGGCAATGACTTGAAAAACTACAAACCTCAGATTTCCCACTTCCTGGTTTTTTTCTCAGGTTTTTGAGTTCTGCAATATGAGTTCTGTTATACTTAGAGACATCATTCAAACAGTTTTAGAAACTTCAGAGTGTTATCTATCCAAATCTACTAATTATATAGTAGCAGGCAGTTTACTCTGGGCACCTTTTTACCCAAGCTACTCAATACTGCCCCCCAGTCCCAAAGTAGTTAACAGTCTGATGGCCTTGAGATGGAAGCTGTTTTTCAGTCTCTTGGTCCCAGCTTTGATGCACCTGTACTGACCTCGCCTTCTGGATGATAGCGGGATGAACAGACAGTGACTCGGGTGGTTGTTGTCCTTGATGATCTTTTTGGCCTTCCTGTGACATCGGGTGGTGTACGTGTCCTGGAGGGCAGGTAGTTTAACCCCGGAGATGCGTTGTGCAGACCTCACTAACTTACGTTTGTGGGCGGAGCAGTTGCCGTACCAGGTGGTGATACAGCCCAACAGGATGATCTCGATTGTGCATCTGTAAAGGTTTGTGAGCGTTTTTGGTTACAAGCCAAATTTCTTCAGCCTCCTGAGGTTGAAGAAGCGCTTCTGCACGTTCTTCACCAGGCTGTCTGTGTGGGTGGACCAATTCAGTTTGTCCGTGATGTGTATGCTGAGGAACTTAAAACTTTCCACCTTCTCCACGACTGTCCCGTCGATGTGGATAGGGGGGTGCTCCCTCTACTTTTTCCTGAAGTCCACGATCATCTCCTTTGTTTAGTTGACGTTGAGTGTGAGGTTATTTTCCTGACACCACACTCCGACCTGTAGGCCGTCTCGTTGTTGATGGTAATCAAGCCTACCACTCTAATGAAGTCTGCAAACTTGATGATTGAGTTGGAAGTGTGCATGGCCATGCAGTCATGGGTGAACAGGAAGTACAGGAGAGGGCTGAGAATGCACCCTTGTGTGGTCCCAGTGTTGAGGATCAGCGGGGTGGAGATGTTGTTTCCTACCCTCACCACCTGGGGACGGCCATCAGAAAGTCCAGGACCCAGTTGCACAGGGTGGGGTCGAGACCCAGGATCAAATCAAATCAAATTTTTCAAATCAAATTTTATTTATCACATACACATGGTTAGCAGATGTTAATGCGAGTGTAGCGAAATGCTTGTGCTTCTAGTTCCGACAATGCAGTGATAACCAACAAGTAATCTAACTAACAATTCCAAAACTACTGTCTTATACACAGTGTAAGGGGATAAAGAATATGTACATAAGGATATATGAATGAGTGATGGTACAGAGCAGCATACAGTAGATGGTATCGAGTACAGTATATACATATGAGATGAGTATGTAGACAAAGTAAACAAAGTGGCATAGTTAAAGTGGCTAGTGATACATGTATTACATAAGGATGCAGTCGATGATGTAGAGTACAGTATATACGTATGCATATGAGATGAATAATGTAGGGTAACATCGGGTGGTGTAGGTGTCCTGGAGGGCAGGTAGTTTGCCCCCGGTGATGCGTTGTGCAGACCTCACTACCCTCTGGAGAGCCTTACGGTTGAGGGCGGAGCAGTTGCCGTAGCAGGCGGTGATACAGCCCGCCAGGATGCTCTCGATTGTGCATCTGTAGAAGTTTGTGAGTGCTCTTGGTGACAAGCCGAATTTCTTCAGCCTCCTGAGGTTGAAGAGGCGCTGCTGCGCCTTCTTCACGACGCTGTCAGTGTGAGTGGACCAATTCAGTTTGTCTGTGATGTGTATGCCGAGGAACTTAAAACTTGCTACCCTCTCCACTACTGTTCCATCGATGTGGATAGGGGGGTGTTCCCTCTGCTGTTTCCTGAAGTCCACAATCATCTCCTTAGTTTTGTTGACGTTGAGTGTGAGGTTATTTTCCTGACACCACACTCCGAGGGCCCTCACCTCCTCCCTGTAGGCCATCTCGTCGTTGTTGGTAATCAAGCCTACCACTGTTGTGTCGTCCGCAAACTTGATGATTGAGTTGGAGGCGTGCGTGGCCACGCAGTCGTGGGTGAACAGGGAGTACAGGAGAGGGCTCAGAACGCACCCTTGTGGGGCCCCAGTGTTGAGGATCAGCGGGGAGGAGATGTTGTTGCTTACCCTCACCACCTGGGGGCGGCCCGTCAGGAAGTCCAGTACCCAGTTGCACAGGGCGGGGTCGAGACCCAGGGTCTCGAGCTTGATGACGAGCTTGGAGGGTACTATGGTGTTGAATGCCGAGCTGTAGTCGATGAACAGCATTCTCACATAGGTATTCCTCTTGTCCAGGTGGGTTAGGGCAGTGTGCAGTGTGGTTGAGATTGCATCGTCTGTGGACCTATTTGGGCGGTAAGCAAATTGGAGTGGGTCTAGGGTGTCAGGTAGGGTGGAGGTGATATGGTCCTTGACTAGTCTCTCAAAGCACTTCATGATGACGGAAGTGAGTGCTACGGGGCGGTAGTCGTTTAGCTCAGTTACCTTAGCTTTCTTGGGAACAGGAACAATGGTGGCCCTCTTGAAGCATGTGGGAACGGCAGACTGGTATAGGGATTGATTGAATATGTCCGTAAACACACCGGCCAGCTGGTCTGCGCATGCTCTGAGGGCGCGGCTGGGGATGCCGTCTGGGCCTGCAGCCTTGCGAGGGTTAACACGTTTAAATGTCTTACTCACCTCGGCTGCAGTGAAGGAGAGACCGCATGTTTTCGTTGCAGGCCGTGTCAGTGGCACTGTATTGTCCTCAAAGCGGGCAAAAAAAGTTATTTAGTCTGCCTGGGAGCAAGACATCCTGGTCCGTGACTGGGCTGGGTTTCTTCTTGTAGTCCGTGATTGACTGTAGACCCTGCCACATGCCTCTTGTGTCTGAGCCGTTGAATTGAGATTCTACTTTGTCTCTGTACTGATGCTTAGCTTGTTTAATAGCCTTGCGGAGGGAATAGCTGCACTGTTTGTATTCGGTCATGTTGCCAGACACCAGAAACATGTCCCAGTCCACGTGATGGAAGCAGTCTTGGAGTGTGGAGTCAGCTTGGTCTGACCAGCGTTGGACAGACCTCAGCGTGGGAGCCTCTTGTTTCAGTTTCTGCCTGTAGGCAGGGATCAACAAAATGGAGTTGTGGTCAGCTTTTCCGAAAGGGGGGTGGGGCAGGGCCTTATATGCGTCGCGGAAGTTAGAGTAACAGTGATCCAAGGTTTTACCACCCCTGGTTGCGCAATCGATATGCTGATAAAATTTAGGGAGTCTTGTTTTCAGATTAGCTTTGTTAAAATCCCCAGCTACAATGAATGCAGCCTCCGGATAAATGGTTTCCAGTTTGCAAAGAGTTAAATAAAGTTCGTTCAGAGCCATCAACGTGTCTGCTTGGGGGGGGATATATACGGCTGTGATTATAATCGAAGAGAATTCTCTTGGAAGATAATGCGGTCTACATTTGATTGTGAGGAATTCTAAATCAGGTGAACAGAAGGATTTGAGTTCCTGTATGTTTCCTTCATCACACCATGTCTCGTTAGTCATGAGGCATACGCCCCCGCCACTCTTCTTACCAGAAAGATGTTTGTTTCTGTCGGCGCGATGCGTGGAGAAACCTGTTGGCTGCACCGCATCGGATAGCGTCTTCCCAGTAAGCCATGTTTCCGTGAAGCAGAGAACGTTGCAGTCTCTGATGTCCCTCTGGAATGCTACCCTTGCTCGGATTTCATCAACCTTGTTGTCAAGAGACTGGACATTGGCAAGAAGAATGCTGGGGAGTGGTGCGCGATGTGCCCTTGTCCTGAGTCTGACCAGAAGACCGCTACGTTTCCTTCTTTTTCGGAGTCGTTTCCTTGGGTTGCTGCATGCGGTCCATTCCGTTGTCCTGTTTGTAAGGCAGAACACAGGATCCGCGTCGCGGAAAACATATTCTTGGTCGTACTGATGGTGAGTTGACGCTGATCTTATATTCAGTAGTTCTTCTCGACTGTATGTAATGAAACCTAAGATGACCTGGGGTACTAATGTAAGAAATAACACGTAAAAAAACAAAAAACTGCATAGTTTCCTAGGAACGCGAAGCGAGGCGGCCATCTCTGTCGGCGCCGGAAGGATCTTGAGCTTAGTGACGAGTTTGGAGGGTAATATGGTGTTAAATGCTGAGCTGTAATTGATGAACAGCATTATTACATAGGTATTCCTCTTGTCCATATGGGTTAGGGCAGTGTGCAGTGTGATTAAGATTGCGTCGTCTGTGGACCTATTGGGGCGGTAAGCAAATTGCAGTGGGTCTAGGGTGTCAGGTAGGGTGGAGGGGATATGATCCTTGACTCGTCTCTCAAAGCACCTCAAGATGACGGTAGTGAGTGCTACAGGGCAATAGTCGTTTAGCTCAGTTACCTTAGCTTTCTTGGGAACAGGAACAATGGTGGCCCTCTTGAAGCATGTGGGAACAGCAAACTGGGATAGGGATTGATTGAATATGTCCGTAAACACACCAGCCAGCTGGTCTGCGCTTGCTCTGAGGATGCGGCTAGGGATGCCGTCTGGGCTGGCAGCCTTGCGAGGGTTAACATTTTTAAATGTTTTACTCACGATGGCTGCAGTGAAGAAAAGCCCACAGGTTTTGGTAGCGGGCCATGTCAGTGGCACTGTATTGTCCTCAAATAAGTTGTTTAGTTTGCCTGGGAGCAAGACGTTGGTGTCCGCGACGGGGCTGGTTTTCTTTTTGTAACCCGTGACTGACCGTAGACCCTGCCACATACGTCTCGTGTCTGAACAGTTGAATTGCGACTCTACTTTGTCTCTATACTGATGCTTAGCTTGTTTGATTGCCTTGCGGATGGAATAGCTACACAGTTTGTATTCGGTCAAGTTTCCGGTCACCTTGTCATGATTAAAAGCAGTGGTTCGCGCTTTCAGTTTTGCGTGAATGCTGCCATCAATCCACAGTTTCTGGTTGGGGAAGGTTTTAATAGTCACCGTCATTACAACATCACCGATGCACTTGCTAACAAACTCGCTCACTGAATCAGCATATACATCAATGTTGTTGTCTGAGGCTATCTGGAACATATCCCAGTCCACGTGATCAAAGCAATCTTGAAGCGTGGAATCAGATTGGTCGGACCAGCCTGGAACAGACCTGAGCACGAGCGTTTCCTGTTTTAGTTTCTGTTTATAGGCTGGGAGCAACAAAATTGAGTCGTGGTTAGATTCGCCGAAAGTAGGGCAAGGGAGGGCTTTGTATGCGTTGCGGAAGTTAGAGTACCAATGATCCAGAATGCCGCCAGCCCGGGTCGCACATTCTATATCCTGATAAAATGTAGGGAGCCATGTTTTCAGATTAGCTTTGTTAAAATCCCCAGCTGCAATAAATGCAGCCTCAGGATATGTGGTTTCCAGTTCAATGAAGTTCTTTCAGGGCCGTCGAGGTATCTGCTTGGGGGGGATATACATGGCTGTGATTATAATCAAAGAAAATTCTCTTGGTAGATAATGCGGTCGGCATTTGATTGTAAGGAATTCTAGGTCAGGTGAACAAAAGGACTTGAGTTCCTGTATGTGGTTATGATCACACCACGACTCATTAATTAATCATAAGGCATACACCCCCGCCCTTCTTCTTACCAGAGAGATGTTTGTTTCTGTCGGCGCGATGCGTGAAGAAAACGGGTGGCTTCAACGACTCTGATAACATATCCCAAGTGATCCATGTTTCCGTGAAACAGAGAATGTTACAATCTCTGATGTCACTCTGGAAGCTAACCCTTGCTCGGATTTCGTCTACCTTGTTGTCAAGAGACTGGACATTGGCGAGTAGTATACTCGGGAGTGGTGAGCGATGTGCCCGTCTTCGGAGTCTGACCAGAAGACCGCTCCGTCTGCCCCTTCTGCGGTGCCATTGTTTTGGGTCACCTACTGGGATCCAATCCATTATCCTGGGTGGTAGGCCAAACAGAGGATCCGCTTCGGGAAAGTCGTATTCCTGGTCGTAATGTAAGTTGACATTGCTCTTATATCCAATAGTTCCCCCAGGCTGTGAGTAAGAAGACTTAAGACTCCCTGGGGTAACAAAATACTGCACAGTTTCCTAAGAATGTGAAGCGAGGTGACCATTTCTGTCGGCGCCATGTTGAGTCAAAGCTTTCCTTAAGTTTGGGTCAGTCACAGTGGTCAGGTATTCTGCCACTGTGTACTCTCGATTTAGGGCCAAATAGCATTCTAGTTTGTTCTGTTTCTTTTGTTAATTCTTACCATTGTGTCAAGTCATTATGTTTTTGTTTTCTCATGATTTGGTTGGGTCTAATTGTGTTGCTGTCCTGTTTTAGTGATTTACCATAGTAAAGGCGTAGGCTCAGGTTTTCTGGGTCTCCTTGTTTTTGGTTGGATAGCTTTCTCAATTTCTTTCTTAGGTTTTTGTATTCTTCATCAAACCATTTGTCATTGTTGTTCATTTTCTTCGGTTTTCTGTTTACATTTTTTAGATTTGATTGGGAAGCAGAGAGGTCAAATATACTGGTAAGATGTTCTACTGCCAAGTTTACACCTGCACTACTACAGTGGAACGTTTTGTCCTGGAAGTTGTCTAAAAGGGATTGAATTTGTTGTTGCCTCATTGGTTCCTTTGGCTTTGATGCCTCATGACTGAGTATTACTCTGTTCAAGTATACTGTGATTTTGCTGTGATCTGATAGGGGTGTCAGTGGGCTAAATGCGAGCGCTCTGAACGATCTGGGTTGCGATCGCGATAAAGTAGTTTGCAGTACTACTGCCAAGAGACAAGCTATAGGTGTACCTACCATAGGAGTCTCCTCGAAGCCTACCATAGACTATGTACATACCCAGCGTGCAACAGAGTTGCAGGAGTTGTGACCTGTTTTTGTTGGTTATGTTGTCATAGTTGTGCCTAGGGGGGCATATGGGGGAGGGAATGCTGTCACCTCCAGGCAGGTGTTTGTCCCCTGTGTGCTGAGAGTGTCATTTTCTTGTCCGGTTCTGGCATTTAGGTTGCCACAGACTAGTACATGTCCCTGGGCACGGAAATGATTGATTTCCTTCACCAGGATGGAGAAGCTGTCTTCATTACTCTCTCCTACTGTGTCTCCTGCTCCATAGAACCACCCCCTCTCTCTCCCACCCTCTATCTCTCCCCCTCCCTCTGTCTCTCTCTGTCTCTCTCTGTCTCCTGCTCCATAGCCCCCCTTTCTCTCTCCCGCTCTCTCTCCCCTGTTACTTAGCCCCCCCTCTCTCTCTCCTGCTCACTCTCTGTCTCCTGCTGTATAGCCCCTCTCTGTCTCTCTCTCTGTCTCTGTCTCTGTCTCTGTCTCTGTCTCTGTCTCTCTCTCTCTCTGTCTCTCTCTCTGTCTCCTGCTGTGTAGCCCTTCTCTCTCTCTCTCTATCTCTCTCTCTGTCTCTTGTCTCTCTCTCTCTCTCTCTCTCTCTGTCTCTCTCTCTCTGTCTCCTGCTCCATAGGCCCTCTCTCTCCCGCTCTCTCCCCCTCCCGCTCCCCCTCTCTCTCTCTCTCTCTCTCTCTCTCTCTCTCTCCCTCTCTCTCTCTCTCTCTCTCTCTCTGTCTCCTGCTGCATAGCCCTTCTCTCTCTCTCTCTCTCTCTCTCTCTCTCTCTCTCTCTCTCTCTCTCTCTCTCTCTCTCTCCTGCTGCCCTTCTCTGTCTCTCTCTCTCTCAGTCTCCTGCAGTATGTTGTGTAGTAGCCCTTCTCTCTCTCTCTCTGTCTCTGTCTCTTTCTCTCTCTCTCTCTCTCTCTCTCTCTCTCTCTCTCTCTCTCTCTCTGTCTCCTGCTCCATAGCCCCTCTCTCTCCCTCCCTCCCGCTCTCTCTCCCCTGTTACTTAGCCCCCCCTCTCTCTCTCCTGCTCACTCTCTGTCTCCTGCTGTATAGCCCCTCTCTGTCTCTCTCTCTCTCTGTCTCTGTCTCTGTCTCTCTCTCTCTCTCTCTCTCTCTCTCCCTCTCTTCTCTCTCTCTCTCTCTCTCTCTCTCTCTCTGTCTCCTGCTGTGTAGCCCTTCTCTCTCTCTCTCTCTCTCTGTCTCTTGTCTCTCTCTCTCTCTCTCTCTCTCTCTCTCTCTCTCTGTCTCTGTCTCTCTCTCTCTGTCTCCTGCTCCTAGCTCCCTCTTTCTCCCGCTCTCTCCCTCTCTCCCGCTCTCCCCCTCCCCCTCTCTCTCTCTCTCTCTCTCTCTCTCTCTCTCTCTCTCTCTCTCTCTCTCTCTCTCTCTCTGTCTCCTGCTGCATAGCCCTTCTCTCTCTCTCTCTCTCTCTCTCTCTCTCTCTCTCTCTCTCTCTCTCTCTCAATTCAATTCAATTCAATTCAAGGGCTTTATTGGCATGGGAAACATGTGTTAACATTGCCAAAGCAAGTGAGGTAGACAACATACAAAGTGAATATATATAAAGTGAAAAACAACAAAATTAACAGTAAACATTACACATACAGAAGTTTCAAAACAGTAAAGACATTACAAATGTCATATATATATATATATATACAATGTACAAATAGTTAAAGGACACAAGATAAAATGAATAAGCATAAATATGGGTTGTATTTACAATGGTGTTTGTTCTACACTGGTTGCCCTTTTCTTGTGGCAACAGGTCACAAATATTGCTGCTGTGATGGCACACTGTGGAATTTCACCCAAAAGATATGGGAGTTTTTCAAAATTGGATTTGTTTTCGAATTCTTTGTGGATCTGTGTAATCTGGGGGAAATATGTCTCTCTAATATGGTCATACATTGGGCAGGAGGTTAGGAAGTGCAGCTCAGTTTCCACCTCATTTTGTGGGCAGTGAGCACATAGCCTGTCTTCTCTTGAGAGCCATGTCTGCCTACGGCGGCCTTTCTCAATAGCAAGGCTATGCTCACTGAGTCTGTACATAGTCAAAGCTTTCCTTAATTTTGGGTCAGTCACAGTGGTCAGGTATTCTGCCGCTGTGTACTCTCTGTGTAGGGCCAAATAGCATTCTAGTTTGCTCTGTCTTTTTGTTAATTCTTTCCAATGTGTTAAGTAATTATCTTTTTCTCTGTCTCCTGCTCTATAGCCCCCCTCTCTCCCGCTCTCTCTCTCACCCTCCTTCTCTCTCTCTCTCTCTCTCTTGCTCCATAGTCCCCCCCTCTCTCTCTCCCGCTCTCTCTCTCACCCTCCTCTCTCTCTGTCTCCTGCTCTATAGCCCCCTCTCTCCTTCTCTCTCTCTCTCTCTCCCCTCCTTCTCTGTCTGTCTCCTGCTCCATAACCCCCCTCTCTCCTTCTCTCTCTCTCCCTCTCCCCCTCCTTCTCTGTCTCTCTCTCTCTCTGTCTCCTGCTCCATAGCCCCCTCTCCCTCTGACTCCTGCTCCATAGCCCCCCCCACTCCCCCCTCCTGGTCTTCTTCACTGAGCACAAATGTGCAGCCTTGAAAGTTGCTCTCTAGTCTGTAGCCATCCAGGTGCAGTGAAGGGAATGGTGGTGTCTCCTCCTCCATAGCCCCCCCTCTCCCTCTGTTGCTCTCTAGTCTGTAGCCATCCAGGTGCAGTGAAGGGAATGGTGGTGTCTCCTCCTCCATAGCCCCCCTCTCCCTCTGTTGCTCTCTAGTCTGTAGCCATCCAGGTGCAGTGAAGGGAATGGTGGTGTCTCCTCCTCCATAGCCCCCTCTCCCTCTGTTGCTCTCTAGTCTGTAGCCATCCAGGTGCAGTGAAGGGAATGGTGGTGTCTCCTGCTCCATAGCCCCCTCTCCCTCTGTTGCTCTCTAGTCTGTAGCCATCCAGGTGCAGTGAAGGGAATGGTGGTGTCTCCTCCTCCATAGCCCCCCTCTCCCTCTGTTGCTCTCTAGTCTGTAGCCATCCAGGTGCAGTGAAGGGAATGGTGGTGTCTCCTCCTCCATAGCCCCCCTCTCCCTCTGTTGCTCTCTAGTCTGTAGCCATCCAGGTGCAGTGAAGGGAATGGTGGTGTCTCCTCCTCCATAGCCCCCCCCCCCTCTGTTGCTCTCTAGTCTGTAGCCATCCAGGTGCAGTGAAGGGAATGGTGGTGTCTCCTCCTCCATAGCCCCCCCTCTCCCTCTGTTGCTCTCTAGTCTGTAGCCATCCAGGTGCAGTGAAGGGAATGGTGGTGTCTCCTCCTCCATAGCCCCCCCTCTCCCTCTGTTGCTCTCTAGTCTGTAGCCATCCAGGTGCAGTGAAGGGAATGGTGGTGTCTCCTGCTCCATAGCCCCCTCTCCCTCTGTTGCTCTCTAGTCTGTAGCCATCCAGGTGCAGTGAAGGGAATGGTGGTGTCTCCTCCTCCATAGCCCCCCTCTCCCTCTGTTGCTCTCTAGTCTGTAGCCATCCAGGTGCAGTGAAGGGAATGGTGGTGTCTCCTCCTCCATAGCCCCCCCTCTCCCTCTGTTGCTCTCTAGTCTGTAGCCATCCAGGTGCAGTGAAGGGAATGGTGGTGTCTCCTCCTCCATAGCCCCCCTCTCCCTCTGTTGCTCTCTAGTCTGTAGCCATCCAGGTGCAGTGAAGGGAATGGTGGTGTCTCCTGCTCCATAGCCCCCTCTCCCTCTGTTGCTCTCTAGTCTGTAGCCATCCAGGTGCAGTGAAGGGAATGGTGGTGTCTCCTGCTCCATAGCCCCCCTCTCCCTCTGTTGCTCTCTAGTCTGTAGCCATCCAGGTGCAGTGAAGGGAATGGTGGTGTCTCCTGCTCCATAGCCCCCCTCCCTCTGTTGCTCTCTAGTCTGTAGCCATCCAGGTGCAGTGAAGGGAATGGTGGTGTCTCCTCCTCCATAGCCCCCCCCCCTCCCTCTGTTGCTCTCTAGTCTGTAGCCATCCAGGTGCAGTGAAGGGAATGGTGGTGTCTCCTCCTCCATAGCCCCCTCTCCCTCTGTTGCTCTCTAGTCTGTAGCCATCCAGGTGCAGTGAAGGGAATGGTGGTGTCTCCTCCTCCATAGCCCCCTCTCCCTCTGTTGCTCTCTAGTCTGTAGCCATCCAGGTGCAGTGAAGGGAATGGTGGTGTCTCCTCCTCCATAGCCCCCCCTCTCCCTCTGTTGCTCTCTAGTCTGTAGCCATCCAGGTGCAGTGAAGGGAATGGTGGTGTCTCCTGCTCCATAGCCCCCCTCTCCCTCTGTTGCTCTCTAGTCTGTAGCCATCCAGGTGCAGTGAAGGGAATGGTGGTGTCTCCTCCTCCATAGCCCCCTCTCCCTCTGTTGCTCTCTAGTCTGTAGCCATCCAGGTGCAGTGAAGGGAATGGTGGTGTCTCCTCCTCCATAGCCCCCTCTCCCTCTGTTGCTCTCTAGTCTGTAGCCATCCAGGTGCAGTGAAGGGAATGGTGGTGTCTCCTGCTCCATAGCCCCCCTCTCCCTCTGTTGCTCTCTAGTCTGTAGCCATCCAGGTGCAGTGAAGGGAATGGTGGTGTCTCCTCCTCCATAGCCCCCCTCTCCCTCTGTTGCTCTCTAGTCTGTAGCCATCCAGGTGCAGTGAAGGGAATGGTGGTGTCTCCTCCTCCATAGCCCCCTCTCCCTCTGTTGCTCTCTAGTCTGTAGCCATCCAGGTGCAGTGAAGGGAATGGTGGTGTCTCCTGCTCCATAGCCCCCTCTCCCTCTGTTGCTCTCTAGTCTGTAGCCATCCAGGTGCAGTGAAGGGAATGGTGGTGTCTCCTCCTCCATAGCCCCCTCTCCCTCTGTTGCTCTCTAGTCTGTAGCCATCCAGGTGCAGTGAAGGGAATGGTGGTGTCTCCTCCTCCATAGCCCCCCCTCTCCCTCTGTTGCTCTCTAGTCTGTAGCCATCCAGGTGCAGTGAAGGGAATGGTGGTGTCTCCTCCTCCATAGCCCCCCCCCCTCTGTTGCTCTCTAGTCTGTAGCCATCCAGGTGCAGTGAAGGGAATGGTGGTGTCTCCTGCTCCATAGCCCCCTCTCCCTCTGTTGCTCTCTAGTCTGTAGCCATCCAGGTGCAGTGAAGGGAATGGTGGTGTCTCCTCCTCCATAGCCCCCCCTCTCCCTCTGTTGCTCTCTAGTCTGTAGCCATCCAGGTGCAGTGAAGGGAATGGTGGTGTCTCCTCCTCCATAGCCCCCCCCCTCCCTCTGTTGCTCTCTAGTCTGTAGCCATCCAGGTGCAGTGAAGGGAATGGTGGTGTCTCCTGCTCCATAGCCCCCCTCTCCCTCTGTTGCTCTCTAGTCTGTAGCCATCCAGGTGCAGTGAAGGGAATGGTGGTGTCTCCTCCTCCCTAGCCCCCCCTCTCCCTCTGTTGCTCTCTAGTCTGTAGCCATCCAGGTGCAGTGAAGGGAATGGTGGTGTCTCCTTATGTGAACTATGGTCACGTAGTGATTGGAGGCTGCTGGTAAGACAGGAGGCTCCCCACCTGTACCTTTCCAAAGTGGGAGTCGACTAAAAGCTTTTCAGCACACATCCCCATGCTGCAGATGAATGGCATGCAACAGCCACTAAATTCATGACAGCAATATGGGTTTAAACTTGTCTATTAAGGGTATATCCCCTTGTTTAAATTTAATCTAATGCGTCCAACATAACAGAGCTCAGATAAACAGCAAGGAAGACAACTGAACAATTACTTCACTAAGAACGGTTTCATAGACATAGACATGGGTTAAGCCTAGTCCGAGACTAAGCAATGCCTCTTAATGCAGATCTCCATTGACAAGAACTTCTTAGTCTAAGACTGGGCTTCATCTCTGACTGTGTAACCGGCATGTAGTGTGTCACAAACAGCTGACTTTTCACTCTACACTCAAACTGTGCGGTTTCTCATTTTTCCTCATGGACCTGTAGCAGCAAGCCATTATGCTGACCTCTCCTGTCACTTTGTGCCTGTTCAAAACTGTTCGGAATAAAAAGAAGGAGCAATCATAATGTTAGCTAGCTACTGTAAAAGGCATGTCTTGAACTACGTTACAGCTTTCAGGAAACGTCCTTGTCTGGTCTGATATGCAACTTGACTATACTTACCTTGATATTGAAAAGGTAACTGGAGAGAAAATTTGAATCCTTTTTCCATCTTGGAGGTTGGTGGTTTGCTACTTGTCTTGGCCAGACGATGTACATCCGTTACTGTTATCTTTGGAAGCTCTTGCAAGCGCCTTGAGTAAAACAGTGCCATGGTTGGTAAGGGAGGGGGGCATTGGCTAATTGCTAGCCACCTTAATAGTTAGCGTGTTAATAGCTAGCTAGCTAAGAGACAACAAAAAAAGACACAGAACACAATAATTGAATTACAAAAATCACTAACTGAATGAATAAACAGAATTTTAAACAAGAATGATTTTTAAAAACGCTATAGAAATAGAATTATATTAATATACTGAGATAATGATAACACAAGTGATTTCGAGGCTAGTATGTCTACAATCAGGCTGACAGGACGCGATTGGGACAGGAAGCTGTGTATCGGGTAGGAAGTTGAGCAGAAGTGGGGAAGATGCAAAGTAAGGTGTTCCAGGGGATTGTTCAAACATGGAGAATTAGAACAGGAACGCATCAAACAGGAGAGTCTTTGACGTGTGTATGGAGACGCTGGTATTTCCATGCCTTGATGAGGTAGTGAGTGTCTCTCACACACACACACAATAAATGTTGTTGATGTGGAGCTGGAGGGTGTCTGTGTGAATTTGAGAGAGTGTGTACTCTCTCAACCCCTATGTGCTCCAGCAGACAAATTCAATTGGATTGACAGTGTTAACTAGTGTGTGTGTGTTTCTCAGGAGTGCCCCACCCTCACGTCAAAATGTATTTGCTTAGGCATTAATCATGCATTGATCATTATTGCAGCACAGCATCAGTGAGATTCTAACCTATGACCTTCTGCTCTCTTTCCATGGAATTAGTCTACTGCTCTAGCATGCGATGTTTCTTTAACTCATACAAAGATGTTCATTTAAGTATATTTATTTTATTTTATTTTTTAAATTTTATTTTACCTTTATTTTACTAGGCAAGTCAGTTAAGAACAAATTCTTATTTTCAATGACGGCCTAGGAACAGTGGGTTAACTGCCTGTTCAGGGGCAGAACGACAGATTTTGTACCTTGTCAGGGGATTTGAACTTGCAACCTTTCGGTTACTAGTCCAATGCTCTAACTACCCCTCTAGGCTACCCTGCAGATCCCATTTCAAAGTAAACAAGCACTCATTAAGATCAGGTGTGACCAATTAGGCCAACACACCTAAAAACACTTAACAGGCTGGAGGATAGAGAGAGTTTTGCTGATGCTGAGAACGGTTTGAGCTAATGTTTTTCATGTGTTTTTTTCTGGAATGTTTTCTTAACGTTCTGAGAACAGGACTTTAACTAGAACCAGGAGGAAACCTGCAGAAAATAATGTGCTGAAGTACTGAAATTCCCACAGAAAAAGGTTGTTTCTTAACGTTCTCTGAACAATTTGAGAACATGACGTAAATAGAACCTGTAGGAAATGTTATGCTGAAGTCCTACAATTCCCATCTAAGAAACATAGTTCTCAGAACGTTATGTGCTAGCTGGGTATCCTGCACAATTCCCAGAATGTTGTGGGAAGGTTTTATGCTAAATAACAATAGGACAACCTCGTTCTCCCCCAGCTCTAAGAAACATATGGTTTTCAGAACATTATGTGCTAGCTGGGAGTACACCGCTGTGGTTGGCAGCTAGTGGTTAGCACCCATGCATCATCACAACAGGGGATCTCCTGAAGAAATTCTAAAACTGGGTCGTCTCAGGGGCAGCTGGCAGGTGAGGAGAACAGGAAGATGAAGCAGAGGTGAAGGGGAAAATCTATGTTATTCATGTGGCTAAATGGCTAAGACAAGACAACTGACCTTGGATGTTGCTGGCTAAGACAATGCGCCTTTGTGGCTACGTGGCTGTGTTTCTTTGTGTGTCTCTCTGTGTGGTTCTCTGTCGTTTTCTGCCATAGATCAAGCCCCTGCTCACATCCCACAACTATTGAGGGCTGAGGTTAGAGGAAGAAGAGGGGGTTGTGTGTGGGGGGGGTTGCTTGTTACCCACACTGTATGCTTTCAGTCACCTGGCAGGTAGCAGGGTCCCGCTGGTCTGGTCAGATATGTACTGTAGATCAGTGGTGTAAAGAACTTAAGTAAAACTATTTTTAAGTACAACTTAAGTTGTTATTTGGGGGTATTTGTACTTTACTTTACAATTTATATTTTTGACAAGTTTTACTTCACTATACATTTTGTAATTTTTACTTCATACATTTTCCCTGACACCCAAAAGTACTTGTTATATGCTTAGTAGGACAGGATAATGATCCAATTCACTCACTTAACAAGTGAACATCACTGGTCGTCCCTACTGCCTCTAGTCCGGTGGACTCACTAAACACAAATGCTTTGTTTGTAAATTATGTTGAAGTGTTGGTGTGCCCCTGGCGATCTGTAAAAAACAATTGTGCCATCTGGTTTGCTAAATATAAGGAATTTGTACTTTTACTTTTGATACTTAAGTATATTTTAGAAATTACATTTACTTTTGATACCTAAGTATACTTAAAACCAAAAACTTTTAGACTTCTACTCAAGTAGTAGTTTACTGGGTGACTTTCTTTTTTTTTCATTTTCTATTAAGATATCTTTACTTACACTCAAGTATGACAATTGGGTACTTTTTACATCACTGTTGTAGATTGATTGACAGGGAGAAGATGAAGCGGCAAACCCCCAACCCCCTCGGCTCATTCCACCATGTCAGGGCCCGCCAATCACTACCCAAAAAACACCCTCTCCCCCTCCCTCCCTGTGTCCTTAGTCCTGTGCTTTTGCACATTCACATTTTTGACAGGTGTAGACAATCAAAATACACATTGTGATCTGATTGTGATCAGATCTTCCTTCCCAACTCTGGAGGTATGGCATCAAAATGTGAATTAAAATGAATAAATTCATTAAAATGAAAGAATATCTGTCATATAGTTTGCATTTGGGGAGGGACCAGGAAATGGTATCAATGCGGAAACAGTGGACAGATAAGAGACACATTTCAATGTAGACGCCAATGTTCCCTCTAAGCTGCAGGCGCACAGTTCACCTCGCCGCATAGAAGAAAGCACGCACAGAGAAGCATGAGATTGAATTTAACTCATCTTTCTACAGTGTTCCCCTTTAGGGAACACTATCAACGTTTCGCTCTACTGTGTGAATTGTGATCAAATCAATGCAATATTAGCCACTTTCAATATAACATACCGAAACAAAATGAACTATGCAATATCTAGTATGCAAAATTAACTGTGCAGGAGATTTTCTTGTAGGCAGAGCGCATTGGAGTACGAATTTATTGTATTGACAGGCACGATACAGGCACGACTCAGGCCCGTATTCTACACAGACAGATGCACCATAACCAATCAGAACTGCAGTAGCCGATATGCAAATAGCCATTGCCATATATGGATCTGTGCTATTTACGTTGAACTGGACTGTGTTTACAGCATGAGTGGCCGTGAGTAGATGAGCTTGTTTTGAGATCAAAGTGAGAGTTTCATGAGGCCAAGTGTGCACATTTGTTCATATTATTTGCTAGTTATTGAGTTAATAGCCCAGTTATAGCTAATATCTAGACAACAATTGGGGAGTGGTTGCTTCCTACAAGAGCACAACATCTGTGGATTTCTAGCCATCTTGAATAAACTAAATAGCCAATAGGCAGAGGATAGCATAATTTGTCTGATTCTCTGTAACAATGGAATGGGAATAATAATTACTTTTATTTTGTAAAGTGGTTTCTTACATCAAACACAACATTTAGCATCGTATAGCCCCCGTGATATGCAACTTTTCAAGGAAGTCAGGAACAAATATATACAGGCAGTTAGGAAAGCTAAGGCTAGATTTTCAAGCAGAAATTTGCATCCTGTAGCACAAACTCAAAAAAGTTCTGGGACACTGTAAAGTCCATGGAGAATAAGAGCACCTCCTCCCAGCTGCCCACTGCACTGAGACTAGGAAACACTGTCACCAACAATAAATCCACTATAACTGAGAATGTAAATAAGCATTTTTCTATGGCTGGCCATGCTTTTCACCTGGCTACCCTTACCCCGGCCAACAGCCCTGCACTCCCCACAGCAACTCGCCCAAGCCTCCCCCAATTCTCCTTCACCTAAATCCAGATAGCTGACGTTCTTAAAGAACTGCAAAACCTGGAACCCTACAAATCAGCCAGGCTAGACAATCTGGACCCTCTCTTTCTAAAATGATCTGCCAAAATTGTTGCAACCCCTATGACTAGCCTGTTCAACCTCTCTTTCGTATCGTCTGAGATTCCCTAAGATTGGAAAGCTGCCGTGGTCATCACCCTCTTCAAAGGGGGGGACACTCTAGACCCAAACTGCTACATACCTATATCTATCCTACCCTGCCTTTCTATGGTCTTCGAAAGCCAAGTCAACAAACAGAATACCGAACATTTTGAATCCCACCGTACCTTCTCCGCTAAGCAATCTGGTTTCAGAGTTGGTCATGGGTGCACCTCAGCCACGCTCCAAGTCCTAAACAATATCATAACCGCCATCGATAAGAGACATTACCGTGCAGCCGAATTCATCGACCTGACCAAGGTTTTCGACTCTGTCAATAACCACATTCTTATTGGTAGACTCAACTGACTTGGTTTCTCAAATGATTGCCTCGCCTGGTTTACCAACTACTTCTCTGATAGAATTCAGTGTGTCAAATCAGAGGGCCTGTTGTCCGGACCTCTTGCAGTCTCTATGGGGGTGCCACAGGGTTCAATTCTCGGGCCGACTCTCTTCTCTGTATACATCAATGATGTCACTCTCGCTGCTGGTGATTCTCTGATCCACCTCTACACAGACAACACCATTCTGTATAGTTCTGGCCCTTCTTTGGACACTGTGTTAACTACCCTCCAGACGAGCTTCAATGCGATACAACTCTCCTTCCGTGGCTTCCAACTGCTCTTAAATGCCAGTAAAACTAAGTGCATGCTCTTCAACCGATCACTGCGCGCACCTGCCCGCCCATCCTGCATCACTACTCTGGATGGTTCTGACTTAGAATATGTGGACAACTACAAATACCTAGGTGTCTGGCTAGACTGCAAACTCTCCTTTCAGACTCACAATAAGAATCTCCAATCCAAAATGAAATCTAGAATCGGCTTCCTATTTCGCAGCAAAGCATCCTTCCCTCATGCTGCCAAACATACCCTCGTAAAACTGACCATCCTACCGATCCTCGACTTCGGCGATGTCATCTATAAAATAGCCTCCAACACTCTACTCAACAAATTGGATGCAGTCTATCACAGTGCCATCCGTTTTGTCACCAAAGCCCCATATACTACCCACCATTGCGGCCTGTACGCTTCCGTTGGCTGGCCATCGGTTCATACTCGTCGCCAAACCCACTGGCTCCAGGTCATCTACGAGTCTCTGCTAGGTAAAGCCCGCCTTATCTCAGCTCACTGGTCACCATAGCAGCACCCACCCGTAGCACGCGCTCCAGCAGGTATATCTCACTGGTCACCCAAAAACCGCCTTTCCTTCCAGTTCTCTGCTGCCAATGACTGGAACGCACTGCAAAAATCTCTGAACCTGGAGACCCATATCTCCCTCACTAGCTTCAAGCACCAGCTGCAAGAGCAGCTCACAGATCACTGCACCTGTACATAGCCCATCTGTAAACAGCCCATCCAACTGCCTCATCCCCATACTGTATTCATTTATTTATCCTGCTCCTTTGCACCCCAGTATCTCTACTTGCACATTAATCTTCTGTAATCTGTAATAAAAATGTTTCAGTCACCTCCTTGTCTGAAGGACAAGGTTAATGTCAAGCCATGCATTTTTTATCGAAAGCCTAATGGAATATATATATATATAATATATATATATATGTATGTATCTGTCTCCCATTTCAGCTCTCCTCTCTCCTCTCTCCTCTCTCTACCCATATCTCCATTTTTCTCCCATCAAGCTGCCGGTAGAGGGCCTGGTATGCATGGATACCCACCCCGGGAAGTTTCTGAGTCAGAGGGGAGTAACAGTGCAGTGAACCGGCCTATCCTCCATTTCCCCACAGCGACCTGGACTCAGATAACACTGCCAATTGTTTTCAGAACGTTCTCAGCACCTGCTAAACACCCTCAAACACTGGAGGGCCGCCAGCATTGATAAATAACAGCGTTTCTCAAATGACAGAGTCCAGAATGCACATGACCTGTTTATGGTATAGTGTAAATCAAGGTTTTGTTGTTCCCCACGGTGACTTTGTTCATTTAAAGGAGAAGATAGATTTGGTGACATTGACATTGGGTGATACCTGTTATATGAAGCTCTGATGCTAACAACCTTCCTCAACAGGGCAGCGATTGAGAAGGAACGGTCAAGGTGGGGCTTGAACCAGCAACTCAACTCATGGTTATGGGGTGAACACAATACCATGTGTCATAAAGGCCCAGATTTCTTGGAAATAGCCACAGTACCCTAACAACACAACAGAACACAGAGATATTGAGAGACTGCAGTGAATTCCACTGTCCATATCTCAAATCAAATCAAATGTATTAGTCACATGCGCCAAATACAACAGGTGTAGACCTTACAGTGAAATTGTTACTTACAAGCCCTTAACCAACAATGCAGTTAAAAAATACAAATAAGAATAAGAAATAAAAGTAACAAGTAGTTCAATAGCAGCAGAAAAATAACAATAGCGAGACTATATACAGGGGGTACCGGTACAGAGTCAATGTGCGGTGGCACCAGTTAGGTAATATGTACATGTAGGTAGTTATTAAAGTGACTACATAGTTAACAGAGAGTAGCAGCGGTGTAAAAGGGGGGGGGGGGATGCCAATAGTCTGGGTGGCCATTTGATTAGATGTTCAGGAGTCTTATGGCTTGGGGGTAGAAGCTATTTAGAAGCCTCTTGGACCTGGACTTGGTGCTCCGGTACCACGCGGTAGCACAGAGAACAGTCTAAGACTAGATTGGTTGGAGTCTTTGACAATGTTTAGGGCCTTCCTCTGACACCGCCTGGTATAGAGGTCCTGGATGGCAGGAAGCTTGGCCCCAGTGATGTACTGGGTCGTATGCAGTACAATCTGTAGCGCCTTGCAGTCGGTGGCCAAACAGTTGCCACACCAGGCAGTGATGCAACCAGTCAGGATGCTCTCAATGGTGCATCTGTAGAATCTTTTGAGAATCTGAGGACCCATGCCAAATCTTTTTAGTCTCCTGAGGGGGAATAGGTTTTATCGTGCCCTCTTCACAACTGTCTTGGTGTGCTTGGATCATGTTAGTTTGTTGGTGATGTGGACACCAAGGAACTTGAAGCTCTCAACCTGCTCCACAACAGCCCCGTCGATGAGAACTGGGGGAATGCTCGGTTCTCCTTTTCCTGTAGTCCACAATCATCTGCACACAGAGCACAGGTACTGGACGACAAGGATAAGGAGGGGTGGAACATGCCTGATGCTAACATTAGCCTAGCCATAATGGGTCCATCTTCCTTCCTCAGACAAAAAAAAAATCAACCTTGGTGTGTGTGTGTGCGTGTCAGTGTGTGTGGCTTGCCTGTGTGTACGTGCATCCATGCGTAAGTGTAACGGCTGTTGGTGGAAGAAGGTGAGGACCAAGGTGCAGCGTGGTACATGTTCATGTTAATTTATTGACACTGAACACTAAATACAAAAATAACAAAGGGAAATAACCGAAGCAGTCCTGAAAGGTGAAAAACGTAAATCAACTACCCACAAAACCCAGGTGGAAAAAGGCTACCTAAGTATGGTTCTCAATCAGAGACAACGATAGACAGCTGCCTCTGATTGGGAACCACACCAAACCACACAGAAATCGAAAACATAGAAAATGAACATAGAATGCCCACCCTAATCACACCCTGGCCTAACCAAAATAAAGAATAAAAGCCTCTCTATGGCCAGGGCGTGACAGTAAGAGTGTGCGTGTGCCTGTACGTGTGTGTTGATTACATCTTCAACCCCCCAACCCCCAGCTCAAAACATATACTGCCTGACAATGTAATTGCCTTTCAGCTGCCACTGACTAGATCGAAACTACTGTGCAATTGGAACGCAGGCGTTTTGACAAGCTACCAATGTTTATGTGATGTCTGTGCAAGAGAGAGAGAGAGGAAGTTTTAGAGAGCAACAGGTAATCATTTACCTCCCTCGCTAGTCCACCGAGATGAATAAGGAGGGAATGAGGGAGAGAGTGACACAAAATGGAGGGAAAATAGAGGGAACATAAATAGAAGATTGTCTTTTCTCAGAACAGCTTTGTCTGTCTGGTTCTATAGTCTGAGGGTGTTGTGATTCTAATGCAAAGGAGGTTTTGTGTCTGACAATATCTGAAATGACGGGAAAACTTATCAAGTAAAAGGAAGTGGTTGCTGAGTCATTGTATGAAAAGGCTTCATTATAACAGATGGACTTGTTTGAAATGGCGCAGGAGGAGATGGCTGAGGGTAGGTAACAACACATCTGCCACACTGATCCTCAACACGGGTCCCCTAAGGAGTGCATGCTCAGTCCCCTCCTGTACTCCCTGTTCACCCATGACTGCGTGGCCAAGCACGACTCCAAAACCATCATTAAGTTTGCTAACGACACAATGGTGGAAGGCCTGATCACCGACAACGATGAGACAGCCTACAGGGAGGAGGTCAGAGACCTGGCAGTGTGGTGCCAGGACAACAACCTCTCCCTCAACATAATCAAGACAAAGGAGATGATCGTTGACTACAGGAAAAGGAGGACTGAGCACACCCCCATTCTCATCGATGGGGCTGTAGTGGAGCAGGTTCAGACCTTCAAGTTCCTTGGTGTCCACATCACCAACAAACTATCATGGTCCAAACACACCAAGACAATCGTGAGGAGGGCACGACAACGCCTATTCCCCCTCAGGAGACTGAAAAGATTTGGCATGGATCTTCAGATCCTCAAAAATGGGCAACTGCTCAGCCTTCAACTACAAGGCGCTACAAAGGTTAGTGCGTACGGCCCAGTACATCACTGGTGCCAAGTGTCCATGCCATCCAGGACCTCAATACCAGGCATTATCAGAGGAACGACTTAAAAATTGCCAAAGACTCCAGCCACCCTAGTCATAGGCATGACAAGCGGTATCGGAACACCAAGTCTAGGTCCAAAAGGCTTCTGAACAGCTTCTACCCCCAAGCCATGAGACACTGCTGAACAGCTAATCAAATGGCCACCCGGACTATTTGCATTGAACCCCCCTCCCCTTTTTTCACTTTACAACTACCTACACGTACTGTACATATTACCTCAATTACCGCGACTAACCTGTACCCCTGCACATTGACTCGGTACCGGTACCCCCCGTATATAGTCTCGTTATTGTTATTTTATTGTTGCTCTTTTATTTTTTACTTTGGTTAATTTTGTAAGTGTTTTTCTTAACTCTTGTCTTAAAACTGCATTGTTAGTTAAGGGCCTGTAAGTAAGCCTTTCACGGTAAGGTCGTGTTGTATTCGGCGCATGTGACAAATAACATTTGATTTGATTTGACACAGAACAAGGCACTGATTAACTGTACATGTATATGCAACATTCTATGTTTGTGCTTTTCTAATAACCAATTTCTGTGTTCATACAAGTGAATGATTGAACGAATCCTCACTGTCAGTATCTGCAATTTGGCAGTATGCACAGACCCTAGTTTAGCGAACGAAAGATATCTCAGTTTCAGGGTCTCAGCTTAGAGAGAAGAAGCCTAGTGAGGTATTGGTCTGTCACATGCATGAACCAGTATTGGTCGGTCACATGAATGAAGCAAACATTAATGATTCATTCATTATGAATAAGCTAAATCATGAAAATATAACTTGTCTAAAGTCCATAAGAGAACTAGAAGTACGAAAGAGCGCCTGATCGACATGTGTACTTGGTGCATTGAGTTGGTTGGAACCTCTCCAGCGCCCTGATAATAAAGAAGGAGTAGTCTAAGATTGACTTAGAGTGTCCCTGTGTAGAATTTACACAACACGTACTCTATGAAACAAGATGATTGAAGCCACAGCATTTTAATTTTCTTACAAATACTTCAGCTGCTAGTTGATTGAGCTTGTCTGGAACAATGGAACCAATGGATTAGTCTCAAAACAGCAAACCCCGCCCATCTCTGGCCCTTAGCCCTTACTGTCCTCTACCAAAGATCCTGTAAAATGAGATCACGATGCCTCATTAGCTTAACATCTAACACAATAGCAATTAGAGGGCTCTACTGGGTGGAGGTAGAGAGGCAGAGAGGGAAAGTAGGGAGAGAAGGGAGCATCATTAAGAAGGAGATGAGAGTACATCTACCGGTAACTGCCAAAATAAGGGAAACACCAACATAAAGTGTCTTAATAGGGCGTTGGGTGACACGCGCTGCAAAAACAGCTTCAATGCGCCTTGGCATAGATTCTATAATGGAACTCTATTGGAAGGATGAGGCACCATTCTTTCATGACAAATTCCATTATTTGGTGTTTCGTTTACTCAGGTGTTTCATTTATTTTGGCAGTTACCTGTAGCATCTGGTTCTAAATGGCAACAAGTAATTTATACTGGAGAGGGAGACAGAGAGAGGGGGAGAGGGAGAGAGAGAGGGAGAGAGAGAGAGAGAGAGAGAGAGAGAGAGAGAGAGAGAGAGAGAGAGAGAGACAGAGAAGAGAGAGAGAGAGAGAGAGAGAGGGAGAGAGACAGAGAGAGAGACAGAGAGAGAGAGAGAGAGAGAGAGAGAAAGAGAGAGAGAGAGAGAGAGAGAGAGAGAGAGAGAGAGAGAGAGAGAGAGAGTGCTAATGGGTTGTTGATTGCCTAGCCATAACCGCTGTAACCAGGTATCAGTGGGTAATTGCCGCTCCATGGTGTCTGAAATGGAGCTACATTCCGTATTCGATCTCCGCGCTCCCGCTCGGAACGGCACTCCGACAGTAGACCACGTGAAGAGGCTGGTTGGTTTTTGGCAGACGGCTTAGCCAAACAATTGGCAGAGTCAGCAACAAAAACCACAAAAATGAAGGTCTTATCAACCTTTTTTTGTTTCGCTGTCCCACGTTTTACATACAACAGTTTACATATGCAAAGGTTTCTAGCCAATTTGTTGTTTTGTAATATACTGTAAGTCTAGAATAAGTGAATAGGGTTGTAAATAGGTTGAAGGGAAGGAGATGAACAGAACGTGGAAGACACCGTGGAAGAGTCCTCTCTTCTTATTCTACTCTTCCTATTCCTCTCTCCTTGTTGATGTCTCCTCTTTGAACCATGTGTTGCCAGGCGACAGGGTTGCCTGGGAGTAGGGCTTTAATGAACAGTCACAGTGTAATAGGAGACCTGCCAAGACACCATAATACACACACACAGACACACTGTACACCGATAAACAATACACATATACAGATACACTATACACAGATACACTATACACATATACAGATACACTATACGCAGATACAGATATACTATACGCAGATACACTATACACAGACACTATACACAGATACACAGATATAGATATACTATACACAGATACACTATACACAGATGCTTAAACACTATACACAGATGAATATACACAATACACAGATACAGATATACTAGACACAGCAACATACACACTATACACAGATACACATATACACTATACACAGACATAGATACACAGATACACAGATACAGATATACTAGACACAGCAACATACACACTATACACAGATACACTATAATGTACACAGATAAACTATACACCGATACACTATATACAGATATACTATACACAGATACACTATAATGTACACAGATAAACTATACACAGATACACTATAATGTACACAGATAAACTATACACAGATACACTATACACAGATACACTATAATGTACACAGATAAACTATACACAGATACACTATAATGTACACAGATAAACTATACACTATACACCGATACACTATACACCGATACACTATACACAGATACACTATACACAGATACACTATAATGTACACAGATAAACTATACACAGATACACTATAATGTACACAGATAAACTATACACCGATACACTATACACAGATACACTATTCACAGATACACTATACACAGATACACTATACACAGATACACTATACACAGATACAGATATACAAAACACAGATACACTATGAACAGATACAGATATTCAGATACAGATACAGTATTCACAGATAGACTATACACAGATACACTATTCACAGAGACACTATACCCAGATACACTACACACAGATACAGACACACTATGAACAGATACAACTTATACAGATACACTATACACAGATACACTATATACAGATACACCTTATACAGATACACTATACACAGATACACTATACACAGATACAGATACACACTATACACAGATACATATACACTATACACACACACACACACACACACACACACACACACACACACACACACAGGTACACTATATTTACAAAAGTATGTGGACAAGCCTTCAAATTAGTGGATTCGGCTATTTCAGCCACACCCGTTGAAGACAACTGTATAAAATCGAGGACACAACCATGCAATCTCCATAGACAAATATTGGCAGTAGAATGTTCCCACTGAAGAGTTCAGTGACTTTCAACGTGGCACTGTCAGAGGATGCCACCTTTACAACAAGTCTGATCGTCAAATGTCTGCCCTGCTAGAGCTGCCCCGGTCAACTGTAAGTGCTATTATTGTGAAGTGGAGACGTCTAGGAGCCGCGAAGTGGTAGGCCACACAAGCTTACAGAACAGGACCGCCGAATACTGAAGCGTGTAGCATGTAAAAATCGTCTGTCCTCGGTTGCAACAATCAATAACAAGTTCCAAACTCCCTCTGGAAGCAACGTCAGCACAAGAACTGTTCGTCGGAAGCTTCATGAAATGGGTTTCCATGGCCGAGCAGCAGCATACAAACCTAAGATCACGATGCGCAATGACAAGCGTCAGCTGGAGTGGTGTAAAGCTCGCCTACCATTGGATTGGCAGATGACAGGAAGAACACTACCCGCCCGAATGCATAGTACCAACTGTAAAGATGGAGGAGTAATAATGATCTGGGGCTGTTTTTCTTGCTTCCAACTTTGTGACAACAGTTTGGGGAAGGCCTTTTCCTGTTTCAGCATTATAATGCCCCTGTGCACAAAGTGAGGTCCATACAGAAGTTAATTTTTTGAGATCGGTGTGGAAGAACTTGACTGGCTTGCACAGAGCCCTGACCTCAACCCCATTGAACACCTTTGGCATGAATTGGAAAGCCTCACTAGTGCTCTTGTGGCTGAATGGAAGCAAGACCCCGCAGCAATGTTTCAACATCATGTGGAAAGCCTTCCCACAAGAGTGGAGGCTGTTATAGCAGCAAAGGGGGACCAACTCCATATTAATGCCCATGATTTTGGAATGAGATGTTGACGAGCAGCTGTCCACATACTTTTGATCATGTAGTCTATACACACACACACCAACATTCACTATCTTTTTGGTAAGCAAATCCAATGTAGATTTGGTATTGTGTTTTAGGTTTTTGTCCTGCTGAAAGGTAAATTAATCTTCCAGTGTCTGGTGGAAAGCAGACTGAACCAGGTTTTCCTCTAGCCTGTGCTTAGCTTCATTCCGTTTCTTTTTAATCCTGAAAAACTCCCCAGTCCTTAACGATTACAAGCATAACCATAACATGATGCAGCCACCACTATGCTTGAAAATATGGAGTGGTACTCAATAATGTGTTCTATTGGATAAGCCCCAAAACACAACACTTTGTTTTCAGGACAAAAAGTGAATTGCTTTGCCACTTTTATTACAGTACTACTTAAAGTGTCTTGTTGCAAACAGGATGCATGTTTTGGAATATTTGTATTCCGTACAGGCTTCCTTCTTTTCACTCTGTCATTTAGGTTAGTATTGTGGAGTAACTACAATGTTGTTGATCCATCCTCAGTTTTCTCCTTTCACAGCTATTAAACTCTGTAACTGTTTTAAAGTCACCATTGGCCTCATGGTGAAATCCCTGAGCGGTTTCTTTCCTCTCTGGCAACTGAGTTAGGAAGAACGCCTGTATCTTTGTAGTGACTGGGTGTATTAATACACCATCCAAAGTGTAATTAATAACTTCACCATGCTCAAAGGGATAATCAATGTCTGCTTTTTTAAACGTATTGGTATCTACCAATAGGTTCCCTTCTTTCCGAGACATTGGAAAACCTCCCTGGTCTTTGTGGTTGTGGTGACTTGTTAAGCAAATGTTGACTCCTGAACTTCTTTAGGCTTGCCATAACAAAGTGGTTGAATACTTATTGACTCAAAACATGTCTGCTTTTCATTTGAATGAATTTGTAAACATTTCAAAAAACATTCCACTTTGACATTATGGGGTGTTGTGTGAAGGCCAGTGACAACAAAATCTTAATGTAATCCATTTTAAATGCAGGATGTAGCACAACAAGTGGAATAAGTCAAAAGGGGAATACTTTCTGAAGACACTGTACTCTCTCTGTCTCTCACACACACACATCCCTTCAGCTCCCCAGCCTGGTATCGCAGAGCAGAATATAGAGTATGTACCGTGCAGTAGCAGAACGGACAGCTTTGGGCCTACTGATCAATGGCTGTGGCAGTATAGTGTGGAGGAGAGAGAGAAAGAGTGAGTGTGTATGTGTGTGTGTATGTGTGTGCGTGTGTGTGTGTATGTGTGTGCGTGCGTGCGTGTGTGTGTGTGTGTGTGTGTGTGTGTGTGTGTGTGTGTGTGTGTGTGTGTGCGTGTGTGTGTGTGTGTGTGTGTGTGTGTGTGTGTGTGTGTGTGTGTGTGTGTGTGTGTGTGTGTGTGTGTGTGTGTGTGTGTGTGTGTCTTTCTCTCTCTCTGTAAGACTACTTCTATTTCTGTCCAGTGTTTAATTAATCCTGTTGATGGTCTCTGCGTTTGGTGTTTCCCTACATCATCATTACGGCCTGGCATGTGCCTTGTGGTGTCCATTCTCTCCTTCTCCCTCTCCCCCTTGGGGGGACCGAGTGGCGCAGCGATCTAAGGCACTGCATCGTGGTGCTAGAGACATCACTACAGACCGTGGTTCAATCCCGAGCTGTATCACAACCAGATGTGATCAGGAGTCCCATAGGGCGGCGCACAATTGGTCCATCGTCGTCCGGGCTAGGGGAGGGTTTGGCCGAAGTAGGCCATCATTGTAAATAAGAATTTGTTCTTAAATGACTTGCCTAGTTAAATAAAAATAAATGTTAAACATTTACGAGAGAGGGATGACAAATGTTTTCTCGCCCTCTGTGATGAGTTGTGTCACGCATGTCTTTCAGGAGCAGCGTAAAACCCTTGTGGCATTGAGTGCTCCGAAACACGTCTCTCTCCCCCACTGTTGCACATCTATTTTCGTTCCACACACAGATGAGGCACATCTGTATGTTTCCACAGCTCTGAGGTGTTGGAAGTTAGTGTAAATAGGATATCATGAAGACAGGTGTGTTCTGTCTATTCCCTCTGAATGGAAACAGAACTACTGAATGTAGGGAGGATATGTATTCTGTATTCATTACATGTAACAAAAGAACTGACAAACAAACTGGAAAGGTTAGAAGTACAAAGTGAACGAATACCAGCTGTAATTTATACAGTGAGACTGGTGATTGGTTCAGTGTAAGGTTGATCTCCCATAGTCAAGCTAAATGACCTGTGAATGATACTGCGCCAAATGTAAGCATCACCACACAAGCAGATGGAAAAATACACAGTTAAAAAGTACCTAGCCATGCGTGAATGCTAGCGTTAATTGGAATAGGAATACTATGTTAACATCCATGCTGCAAGTGTGTGTAGTGAACTTGTGCATTTGTATGTTTGATATGCGTGAGTAGAGGCCTTAATTGGGGTCGTGTGTGTGTGTGCGTGCGTGCGTGCGTGCGTGCGTGTGTGTGTGTGTGTGTGTGTGTGTGTGCGTGTGTGTGTGCATGCTGCTCTGGCTGTAAGTGTATGGTGCCTCAGACCACATCGGCAGTATACCAAATGAACAAAACATTTTATAAAGCCAATAGAAGAAGATTAGACTGCAAATTACATCTGGCTTCCCTGGCTAGAGGCTAGTTAGTGAGTGAGTGAGTGAGTGAGTGAGTGAGGGAGTGAGCGAGTGAGCGAGTGAGTGAGTGAGTGAGTGAGAAATTTTACTATGGCCTTTGGCTACCTCCTCTGAGCCTCTCCTTGAACAGCTATTAGTCTAAACAGCACTATCTCAGAGAAGGGCTCACTAGAAGCTAGACACACATAAATGGGGCGGCAGGGTAGCCTAGTGGTTAGAGCGTTGGACTAGTAACCGGAAGGTTGTGAGTTCAAACCCCCGAGCTGACAAGGTACAAATCTGTCGTTCTGCCCCTGAACAGGCAGTTAACCCACTGTTCCCAGGCCGTCATTGAAAATAAGAATTTGTTCTTAACTGACTTGCCTGGTAAAATAAAAAATAAATAAATAAATGATAAATACTTATACACACAACCTATAGGCTGCTGTAGATAAGTGTGGATTTATTTAAGCAGATAAACAGAAAAAATACACAACCATCCTCATTGTAGGCACACACTGGTTGAATCAATGTGGTTTCCACGTCAGATAGAAGAAATTGAGTTGAACCAACGTAGAGTAGACGTTAAATTGATGTCTGTGCCCAGTGGGTTGTCCCTCTCTGTTTGCTGGTGTCACATCATCGTTATGTGACCAAAAACAACAACAGCAGCACCACCAGGGGCCATAATGCCAGGGGCCAAAGACCTGTCAGAGTCCCCTGGCCCCTATATGTACCTTCTGTCTCAGGAGACTGACAGGTGAGCAACACATGGGTCAACCTGGAGACTCAGCTGTCTCTCGTCTCACTGTCGCTGTGTGTGTCGCTGGGGGGGGGGGTGTATTTGTGTGTCTCCCTCCCCCCTTCTCTCTCCAGTATTTATCTTCCTCCCTCCCTCTCCCTCCAGTATTTATCTTCCTCCCTCCCTCTCCCTCTCCCTCCAGTATTTCTCTTCCTCCCTGCCTCTCCCTCCAGTATTTATCTTCCTCCCTCCCTCTCCCTCCAGTATTTATCTTCCTCCCTCCCTCTCCCTCCAGTATTTCTCTTCCTCCCTCCCTCTCCCTCCAGTATTTCTCTTCCTCCCTCCCTCTCCCTCCAGTATTTATCTTCCTCCCTCTCCTCCAGTATTTCTCTTCCTCCCTCCCTCACCCTCCAGTATTTCTCTTCCTCCCTGCCTCTCCCTCCAGTATTTCTCTTCCTCCCTCCATCACCCTCCAGTATTTCTCTTCCTCCCTCCCTCTCCCTCCAGTATTTCTCTTCCTCCCTCCCTCACCCTCCAGTATTTCTCTTCCTCCCTCCCTCTCCCTCCAGTATTTCTCTTCCTCCCTCCCTCTCCCTCCAGTATTTATCTTCCTCCCTCCATCTCCCTCCAGTATTTCTCTTCCTCCCTCCCTCTCCCTCCAGTATTTCTCTTCCTCCCTCCCTCTCCCTCCAGTAATTTCTCTTCCTCCCTCTCCCTCCAGTATTTATCTTCCTCCCTCCCTCTCCCTCCAGTATTTCTCTTCCTCCCTCCCTCACCCTCCAGTATTTCTCTTCCTCCCTCCCTCTCCCTCCAGTATTTCTCTTCCTCCCTCCCTCTCCCTCCAGTATTTCTCTTCCTCCCTCCATCACCCTCCAGTATTTCTCTTCCTCCCTCCCTCTCCCTCCAGTATTTCTCTTCCTCCCTCCCTCTCCCTCCAGTATTTATCTTCCTCCCTCCCTCTCCCTCCAGTATTTCTCTTCCTCCCTCCCTCTTCCTCCAGTATTTATCTTCCTCCCTCCCTCACCCTCCAGTATTTCTCTTCCTCCCTCCCTCTCCCTCCAGTATTTCTCTTCCTCCCTCCCTCACCCTCCAGTATTTATCTTCCTCCCTCCCTCTCCCTCCAGTATTTCTCTTCCTCCCTCCCTCTCCCTCCAGTATTTATCTTCCTCCCTGCCTCTCAGTCCAGTATTTCTCTTCCTCTCTCCCTCACCCTCCAGTATTTCTCTTCCTCCCTCCCTCTCCCTCCAGTATTTCTCTTCCTCCCTCCCTCTCCCTCCAGTATGTATCTTCCTCCCTCCCTCTTCCTCCAGTATGTATCTTCCTCCCTCCCTCTCTCTCCAGTATTTCTCTTCCTCCCTCCCTCACCCTCCAGTATTTCTCTTCCTCCCTCCCTCTCCCTCCAGTATTTCTCTTCCTCCCTCCCTCTCCCTCCAGTATTTCTCTTCCTCCCTCCCTCTCCCTCCAGTATTTATCTTCCTCCCTCCCTCTCCCTCCAGTATTTCTCTTCCTCCCTCCCTCTCCCTCCAGTATTTCTCTTCCTCCCTCCCTCTCCCTCCAGTATTTCTCTTCCTCCCTCCCTCTCCCTCCAGTATTTCTCTTCCTCCCTCCCTCTCCCTCCAGTATTTATCTTCCTCCCTGCCTCTCCCTCCAGTATTTCTCTTCCTCCCTCCCTCTCCCTCCAGTATTTCTCTTCCTCCCTGCCTCTCCCTCCAGTATTTATTTTCTTCCCTTCACTACCTGACAGATGGGAGTGTTGGGGAAATAAACCTGTCACTATTTACCACATTATTTATTAGCTTCAGCCCCTTAGTCAGACCAGACCAAAAATCCCTCCACACAGATCAGCTGTAGCAGGATTTATGAGGGCCAACTGTTTAGTTAGAGCAATTTAGTGCCTTGATCAAAGAGATGTCAGGCTGAGTTCACCTCAGACAGTGACCTATGGGTTAAGAGTACATTTTCCACCACTGAGTTCCTAGACATCAAACACTCATCAGAGGCTGGAGATGACGGGGCGGGGGAGGGGGGATAGTCTCATCTGGAGATATTAATCTCACTAGAAATACAGTTGCTATATCCATTTAATGCACATCTGTTGAAGTAATAGAACAGGAAAGGTGTTGTATTGTGACTAGTCATGTGAAGGCTAACAGGTCACGGCTGAAGCTGTGTTAATGTGGTCTTCTATTTAACCCCACATGAAGAGATGCCAACCACTGTATCTAGAATGTTTCATCACCGCAGCTGCAATATAAACACGTACCGCAGTCATCTCCAGTGTAGCGATTGACAGGCTTGACCCGATGAACCTGCGGCTACAGAACAAGTGCAATACCTTCTGTGCTATGACTGTTCCGGCCACTTCAGAGAAGCCTTAGTACGATACACTGGCAGGCAGGCCTTATAATACAACCGCATTGACCATCTTCCTATACTGTCCATCTCTCTATACTGTGCTGGGTGGAGGGCGTGTAGTTGAGTGAGTGAGTGAGTGAGTGAGTGAGTGAGTGAGTGAGTGAGTGAGTGAGTGAGTGAGTGAGTGAGTGAGTGAGTGAGTGAGTGAGTGAGTGAGTGAGTGAGTGAGTGAGTGAGTGAGTGAGTGTGAGGTGGAGTCTGGAGGTGCAAGGGATTCTGGGGTGTGTAATCATGGTCACACTAGGTGGAGATGTGGCCAGCATGGAGCAGTGTTTGATTTAAACACTCAATTACCCTGCTAAATCTGTCTCTTTAACCCTCTCAGGTTCACACACACACACACACACTCCTCTACTACCGACTCTCTGCCTCCATTCTGCCTGAGTTACAGTGTATGCTCTCTCTGTCTCTCTCCCTCCTCTCATCTGCTCCCCTAAACATTCTGCCTGAGTTACAGTGTATGCTCTCTCTGTCTCTCTCCCTCCTCTCATCTGCTCCCCTAAACATTCTGCCTGAGTTACAGTGTATGCTCTCTCTGTCTCTCTCCCTCCATCCTCATCTTCCTCCCGCTCTTCATCCCTCCCTCCACTCTTCTCCTCCCCTCCAACTCACTCAATCTTCTCTTTTAAATCTTTTCAATGTATTTATTTTCTATTTTAACCATTATTATCTCTATCTCATATATATATCTATATATATATATATATATAGTAAGCAGGTACTATCTTATTCCTTTGCTTGCCTTTTACTGTAATGTATTTTTCCTTACCTGACACACCACGAGATACAGTGCAGTATCTATCCAGGGCAGTTAAATGGAGAACCAGGTGACTGTGTGGTTGAGTTTACAGGCTGCTGAGTGATTCCATGTAGAGCCCAGGCTTCAGGGTAAGTGTATGGTGAGTGGAGGAGCACTGAACGAATCCTGGAGCCCACTGACTTGTCAAATGGAGTGTGTGTCTGTGTGGGGGCGACAGGGGGCTGTGTGTGTGTGTGTGTGTGTGTGTGTGTGTGTGTGTGTGTGTGTGTGTGTGTGTGTGTGTGTGTGTGTGTGTGTGTGTGTGTGTGTGTGTGTGTGTGTGTGTGTTTGGGAGCTGGTAGATTGACGGTTAGCTTCGATAGAAAGGTCAGGTCTCCTATAAGGACCATTCTGCCATTTTTATTTGGTCATTTGGAGGGGGAGAGGAGGGGAGGGATGGAGTCCCTCTTTACCATCCCTCTCACTCTGATGGCATGCAAGATAAACAAAATCAATCGTTGTGGAGTGGAACCAAAATATTAAGTGGCAGGCAAAATGAGGGCCTGTTTTTGAAATCTGAATAACTTCAATGTTTTGAGTACTAGTAGACAAGCACTCTGCTTCAATGTCAACCATTTACATCCTGCTAAAGATGAAATTGCTGTAGAAACAACAGCACCCAGCCATGTTAACAAATAATGTATAAAAGTGAAAATATATGCTTTTTCATTGTCTTTAGATTGGTATTGTGATTCATAAAACAATAATACGTGTTCTCATCTGAGACAATAAATAATAATAATAATAATAAAAACATTGGAAGATGTGCAACCACCATCACAAACTGCAAGACGGTGTCATTTTAGCACATGCAAAATTACACATATCGCCTCTCCGCACTCGTCTTCCTTCCAGCATCTGTTGCGTATTGGAGATAACAACTTTACACATGAGCGTTTATTCGAGAAACAAAGGAATGAAGGTGAGAAAAGTGTGAGAAAGAGAGGCGATTGGTCGTTAATGACCATCATCTTGATCAAACAGATGCCACCTCATTGGATAGGCTCATTATAATGGCGACTGTACATGATTCTGTTTGTGTTTGGGTAAATCTCTGTGTTTGTTTCGATGAAGTTGAGTGAAAAAATAAAAGAATCCATTGGTTTGTAGGGACAGTGCGTCTTGATTCCAGCCTTTAAATGCATTTGTGTTTTATTGTTTTTTGGAATTTGCTCAAGTTTAGTCAATATAGTGAGAGATATGCCATCTGTTTTTGCAGGGTCGGATTACCGAACAGGCACACAGTGCACTTGCCCCGGGGACCCCGACCTCGAAGGTAGTAGGAAAAAGACAAAAGAACTGGAGGTCAGGTAGCTTAGCATATGATAGGACAATGTGTAGAAGAGCAGGACTTTAAAACTGCAACATTTATTTTAGCCTCATGACAAAATGTATAGAATAGAATTATAAAACTGCAGATTTTTATTTCATCTTTTAGGGAGGGGGGCCCAGAGGTCAGTGCCCCGGGGCCCCAAATGCGGTAGTCCGGCCCTGTGTTTTAGGATAGTTTTTTTTAATACACAGGCAGTCTTTTCTCATACATCTTACAACCTTAACAAATGTCCACATGATAGCCATTTATGGTGTGTGAAAGTTCATATCGTCACATCAACAAACACACACACATCAGTCCTTTCCCACCCTCCTGAAGCCTGTGTTCTTTATTTCATCTCCTCGGCAGTTGGAAGAATCACACGGCAGTAACAATTTTTTTCTAATGGACTATAAACCCAAAGGTCACTCGTTTTTTTCCCACAGCAATTACTCACCAAAGTGAGAAAAATTACAGTTGGATGGGGAAACAGGAGATTGGTTGCGGGGGGGAAATGCAATCCACTAGCTACTTTAAGGTTGCTAAGGGAGAGAGAGGGCCACTCCTAAAACATGCTCACAGCAACAACCTCACAACTCCAAAGGCAGCTTAGCTTCCCCCACTATGTTAACAAATGTTTTATTTTATTTTGTTATTTCACCTTTATTTAACCAGGTAGGCTAGTTGAGAACAAGTTCTCATTTACAATTGCGACCTGGCCAAGATAAAGCAAAGCAGTTCGACACATACAACGACACAGAGTTACACATGGAGTAAAACAAACATACAGTCAATAATACAGTAGAAACAAGTCTATATACGATGTGAGCAAATGAGGTGAGATAAGGGAGGTAAAATGCAAAAAAAGGCCATGGTGGCAAAGTAAATAGAATATAGCAAGTAAAACACTGGAATGGTAGATTTGCAGTGGAAGAATGTGCAAAGGAGCAAAATAAATAAATAAAATAAAATAAATACAGTAGGGAAAGAGGTAGTTGTTTGGGCTAAATTATAGGTGGGCTATGTACAGGTGCAGTAATCTGTGAGCTGCTCTGACAGCTGGTACTTAAAGCTAGTGAGGGAGATAAGTGTTTCCAGTTTCAGAGATTTTTGTAGTTTGTTCGAGTCATTGGCAGCAGAGAACTGAAAGGAGAGGCGGCCAAAGAAAGAATTTGTTTTGGGGGTGACCAGAGCGCATGCTAAAGGTGGGTGATGCTATGGTGACCAGCGAGCTGAGATAAGGGGGGACAAGCAGGGTCTTGTAGATGACATGTAGCCAGTGGGTTTGGCGACGAGTATGAAGCGAGGGCCAGCCAACGAGAGCGTACAGGTCGCAATGGTTGGTAGTATATAGGGGTCTTTGGTGACAAATCTTTGGATTAGAGATGTTTGATGTGGGTCTGGAAGGAGAAGGAGAGTCTGGAAGGAGAGTTTACAGTCTAATAACAAAAACTTCTGCTCAACCTCCCTCTTCCCCCACTTCTCGCCTGTCCCTCGTCGCCGTTCCGCCCCTGCAAGCGTAATTATCCACGTTTACTATTTAGCCGCTAATCAAGGATGACTTAAGAATGTACAAGAATTCACACATTACTGATTTACACAGTATACTGCTCGTGAGGTGAAATTAAGCTTAAGTGCCTAGGCTGTGCATGTCTTGAGGCTGTGTGACAGTGTTTTGAAACCTGACTACAAGTGCAGTTCCCGTGTCAAAACTGTTTCTCATGTTCTCTGATGCTATTATCATCCCAACACTGCAGACCTGTGAAGCCTGTGTATCCATGACTTGGGGCTAGAAGCATGATAACACCACATGCTTGTCAGATACTATTTAGGACCCTAATCATTGCAGGCCAGTGTAATCGACTGGGACTTGAACCTTGCTCCCGTGACTTAGCCGGTTGAGTTTAAGCCTGTGCGAAAACTGCAAAATGGTTATTAAACATGATGACCAAACCTGCTCTGCGTGTGTGTCCGAATGCGCCATCGTCTACATGTTGAGTTTATCGATCAAGACCAGACACGATCAGGACACACATGTTGAAATATCAAAACAAACTCTGATCCGACTATATTAATTTAGGGACAGGTCGAAACATATAAAACATTCATGGACATTTAGCTAACTAGCTGCTATTGCTAGCTAATTTGTCCTGTTATTTTACCTTTCTTTTTCTGGGTCCCTGTAGAATTTTTGACCCATTTTGCGTCACAAAAAAAAATGGTGTTCTCTACTCCAAAAATGAATCCACAGATGAAAGGGTAAACCTAGATAGTTTCTAGTAATCTCTCCTAGTTCAGGCTTTTCTTCTGTGGATTTTACATGACAACATTGGCAACCAACTTTAAGGTGCATTACTTCAACCAACTTCATCTTTCAATCACCCATCACCCACCCATATATGCTCCTAGAAAACAACGAGGAAATGGGAGAGGCGGGACTTGCAGCACGTCAAGCATCTAAAATCAAGTTCTATTTTAGTGCCTGGCTACACAGACGCTCATTAACGCACGCAAGCAGTTTGGATTAAACTATTGAATAACACCTATCTGTACATTTATTTTGCAACGCTCGCACACGCAAGGCAGTCGGTGTTGTCAGCATGTAACCAAGAAACACTGTAAGGTCCCTAATGAACTGAAACACAACCCCAGTATACATAATGCCAGTCTCAGTTAGTGTTAACCAAGCCACCATGGTGGAGCACTGTTCAGCCAATATGGCCGCCGCCACAACCAGCAGCAGGCCCCTAGGTAGCACAGTAGGGGGGGGCAGGTGGCAGCCAGCCCCAGCCATCCAGAGATAGAGGCACTGATTTAGTGAGACAAAAGGCAATGGTCGCTACCTGGCTTGTCACAACCGCTCTCAACCCCCTGACGCTGAGGCCGTCACAAGCTACACGCAGCAGAGGGGACCCTGAGAGAAGGGGGGGACACATACATTCTACACTGTTACCCAGAGGTCTCCAGGGGCCGAGACCATTTATGATCACCTGCGGAGATGGGAAGGATGCTTTTTTTTCTCTCTCTCTCTCTCTCTTTCTCCATCTATCTCTATCTCCATCTCTCTCTCTCTCGCTCGCTCTCTCTCTTTCTCCTTCTATCTCTCTCGCTCTCTTCCTCTGTCTCTCTATCTCTCTCTCTCTCTCTCTCTCTCTCTCTCTCTCTCTCTATCTTTCTCTGGTGCACTTGTCACACTCACTTACAGACCTAAGTGAGATGAGAAATGTGTATGTGTGTGTGTGTGTGTGGGGTGGGGGGTGGGGGTGTCATGGTGGGATCTCAGCAATCTCACTGTGATTTCCCACCAACTAAACAATGTGTGGCAAACAACTGAATGAAAAGCACAGAGGACCAACATTTAAATCCTCTCCTTTTGACTCTATTCTGCTATCCTCCCTCCCCTCATTGAACCCACAGTGGGACCCCACATGATCCCCACTGCCCTGGTTGAGACTGCCACTACTCAGCCAGCAGCAGGCCAAATCCACTGGCCTGGTTGAGGCTGCCACTACTCAGCCAGCAGCAGGCCAAATCCACTGGCCTGGTTGAGGCTGCCACCACTCAGCCAGCAGCAGGCCAAATCCACTGGCCTGGTTGAGGCTGCCACCACTCAGCCAGCAGCAGGCCCAATCCACTGGCCTGGTTGAGGCTGCCACCACTCAGCCAGCAGCAGGCCAAATCCACTGGCCTGGTTGAGGCTGCCACCACTCAGCCAGCAGCAGGCCAAATCCACTGCCCTGGTTGAGGCTGCCACTACTCAGCCAGCAGCAGGCCAAATCCACTGGCCTGGTTGAGGCTGCCACCACTCAGCCAGCAGCAGGCCAAATCCACTGCCCTGGTTGAGGCTGCCACCACTCAGCCAGCAGCAGGCCCAATCCACTGGCCTCTCTGATCAGTCACAACTGAAAATATCATCAGAGTAAAATAAGAAAGGGGGATGGTGGAAAAAAAAGAAGAGCGACAAATTGATCAATATTACATTTTTCTCCCCAAGTGACATGTTCAGGAGCTAATCAGCAGAGATTGGAAAGATGACTGGAATATCAACTAAGTCAAAGTGGCCCTCTCACTCTCTCCCCCTCGTTCACCCTCCTGTCTGTCTGTCTGTCTGTCCGTCCGTCCGTCTGTCCGTCCGTCCGTCCGTCCGTCCGTCCGTCCGTCCGTCCGTCCGTCCGTCTGTCTGTCTGTCTGTCTGTCTGTCTGTCTGTCTGTCTGTCTGGATTTCTTCCTGCCGGCCGGCCTACCTGTCTCTCTCTCATCCCCATTACAACTCACTGTTCCTCACCTCTACTTCGTTAATTCTCTCTCTCTTCCTTGCTCTCTCATTCTCCCTCTCTTCTCTCCTTCACCATAACCCCTCACCTCTCTCTCTCTCTCCTTCTCACCAATCGCTTTCCTATGTGCCAGAGGCCATGAGTCATTCACACGATGCACTGCATGTGTGTTGCATTAACACAGGCATAGGAGTGTTAAAGTACACATAGAATTAGAATTCCTAGAATCTGGGGGAAGGGTGATTTGAATGGGAATATCTGCTCTATGTATTCTAATTCTATGACAGTATCATTCCATTCAAATGTTTTTCTGGATGGGCTATAACCCCCTGGTGTGCCGATAATGGATTATATTTGTTTTTATACCATTATTCCCCCTCATTAAAAAATGTACACCTTTGTCAGTGCTTCTCAAAGATTGTACTTATGAGTATAATGTGACAATATACACTGAGTGTTCAAAAAATTGGGAACACCTCCCTAATATTGAGTTGCACGCCCTTCTACACTCAGAACAGCGTAAATTCGTCAGGGCCATGGACTCTACAAGGTGTTGAAAGCGTTCCACAGGGATGCTGACCCATGTTGTCTCAATGCTTCCCACAGTTGTGTCAAGTTGGCTGGATGTCCTTTGGGTGGTGGACCATTCTTGATACACACAATAAATTGTTGGGAGTCCAGCAGCGTTGCAGTTCTTGAAACACTCAAACCGGTGCGCCTGGCACCTACTACCATACCCCGTTCAAAGGCATTTCAATCTTTTGTCTTGTCCATTCACCCTCTGAATGGCACACAGACACAATCCATGTCTCAATTGCCTCAAAGCTTAAAAATCCTTCTTTAACCCGTCTCCTCTCCTTCATCTACACTGATTGAAGTGGATTGAACAGGTGACATCAATAATAGCTTTCACATGGATTCACCTGGTCAGTCCAGGTCACGGAAAAAGAAGGTGTTCATAATGATGTGTCCACTCAGTGTATGAGTCTGCTCAAGCTTTTACACTTTTTCTCAGTCGCTTTGGTGCATTTTTCACATCATCCCTAACATGTGCAAAATAATAAGTGCATTTTTCACATCATCCCTAACATGTGCAAAATAATAAGTGCATTTCTCAGAACAATTTGTACAAACTGCAATATACAATAGATATGTTTCTAAAGCTAGTCAGTCACTAAAAATCCTTAGTACATCTCTCAACAGTAAATATTCATGCCAATGATCATGTCAGTGTCATCAGAATGATAAGTCACTGAGTCATTGTTCACGAACAAGGTCGTCAAAATGTTTAGGCATGTTGTCAATGTAACTGTGTACTTTGACAGCATTACCTGATGTAAACTTAGGCTACAGTTTGGATGACAGTTACTGTATTGAAAATGCTCAAGGCTGCACTTCTATGGCATATATCAATTTCAACAGTACTATTTACATATTACTGTATGTGGGGTATTGATTGAAAGAGACTGGACAACCCAAGGGGCACAAAGGAAAAAAAACTAAATTAGAAAGAAACACAGGAAACCACCCCTAAGGCACAACTTTGCCCGCAGCACTGTTGTGCTGTCTCTACACATCCAGATGTTCTTGTCTGTCGGCCCACATATTCTCATCCACGTCACACCGGATATTTTCCCTTCCAATGCAACGTGGAAAGAATCTTTTGGAATGCCTTATCCATCCTCTGCAGGCGTCTACTGTGATGTCCTCACATGCTGCATCCATTGCAGCCAGCAGGGTCATCTGTGTGTGTGGCTGACGATCGTACACCTTCCACCTCCATGCTGAAAATAACTCCTCAATTGGGTTAAGGAATGGTGAAGAAGGTGGGAGGAATTCTATGAGCATCCTCGGTTGGGTCACAAACCATTGCCTTATGATGTTTGATCGATGGAACCACATTATCACAAATGACCACATACTTTGGCAAATCCTCTCTAAACAGACCCCTCTCATCATCAGGGATGAGAGCCCTGTAGAGAGTCTCTAAAAAGTTGAGTAGATGCTGGGTGTTGTATGGCCCTATAAGGGGGATATGGGTTAGGACACCAGGCTCCGAAATAGCAGCACGCATGGTGATATTTCCTCCCCGTTGGCCTGGCAAATCCACAGTAGCTCTGTGACCGATGATATTCCGACCCCGCCTTCTGCATTTGGTCAGGTTGACGCCAGCCTCATCCACGTATACAAAGTTGTGAGAGGGTTCACTTGATTCCAACTCCATTATACACTATATCCCAGAACACACAGTTGAATTTGTTTTGGTAAGGAAGAGTGACATAAAATGTACATATATTGCATGTTCCTTCCACAGCAATGGAAATGTGTGCAGTTTATGCTTACTGTACTATGTATCCCTATAAAATGTTGCTGTAAAGTAGTTACATAGATATATGTTTTACCTAGAAATACTGGTACCATATCTCCTTAACTCTGTCCTCATTCCTTTGGAATGGTACACGGTACAGCTGTTTCATACTAATCTGGTTTCTATGCAGCAACCTGTCGATGGTTGAGATGCTAACCGAATGGATGTTTTCAAAGACATCGTTGTCTTCTATAATGGTCCTTTGTATTTCCCTGAGTCTCATGGCATTGTTTGCTCGACCCATGGTGCAAATAGCCTCCTCCTGTTGAGGTGTGAAAAGGCGTCATCTGCCACTGGTTTGAGGTAATCTTGCAGTCCTATGTGGGGAAAAATGCAGTGATGCATCGCACACTTTCACATAGACAAAAACTATGCGAACACACATTTTACTGTAAAACATACAGGTGGGTGCATGTAAGGTGCAGTATGTATCTGTATAGAGTATATTTCTGTATGCTGTGAAATACAAGTGGACTACTGTAATATGAAGCATTGTAGGAAGTATACAGTATACTGCTTATATACAGTAACAGTGCACTGTACATTGGTGGACATACCTGTTCTCTCTTCGAAACGTTTGAACTATTGAGGACACGGTTGATCTCCCAATATTCGGTTGCACCCTTCGACCCGCCTCAGCCATTGTAAGGCCATGATTGACAACATGGTCTACAATAGTGGCCCTTATGTCATCAGATATCCGGTTATGTCCTCTTCTGCCTCGTCCTCTGTTTTGCCTTCCACCACGCATCCTTGCTCCTTTTCTTCCTCCTCTTGGCTGTTGACCCTGTTCATTTCCTGGTCCATCCATTATTAGAAAATTGCAACTCTGTGTTGTGGTCTGTCAATATATGCTTGCCAATTGATTCTTCATGAGATGCACCTTTGAGCAATTTAGACAACTGGTTGATTGTTGGTTGAACTAACACTTTACATTCCTTCAGGGGCGGCAGGGTAGCCTAGTGGTTAAAGTGTTGGACTAGTAACCGAAAGGTTGCAAGTTCGAATCCCAGAGCTGACAAGGTACAAATCTGTCGTTCTGCCCCTGAACAGGCAGTTAACCCACTGTTCCTAGGCTGTCATTGAAAATAAGAATTTGTTCTTAACTGACTTGCCTAGTAAAATAAAGGTAAAAATAAAAAAACATTCCTTCATGAGTGAGGGTCAATTTCACCTGCACGATTCATCAATTCACATTTTCGTACAAATGGTCTAATAGAAATGTGTAAAACTATGCTTGACAGTTCATGACAAATAGTTCAACAATGTTGCATGTAATGGCTTATGCAAGGAACTAATGCCTAGATGTTTTGAGGGGTAGACTATTCAACAGAGAACCATCTAGTGGTCCTTTGTATTTCCCTGATCAACATGACATGAGCAATTGATAATGTGGAAAAAAGCTGACACTTGTACATTGCATCAATTGCAATTTGTTCAAAGGAATAAGAAATTGCTTTAATGATGTGCACAAGTGACTAGATGATTTGGAATTTGTACAAGTAGTATCAAGAATTGCACTTTTGATCTAAGAAAAGCACCAAAGCGACTGAGAAAAGCTGTAAGTGCCTGACAAAATCCTCTAACCACACGGCACGTCTCTCTGAAGAAAAAATAATTAAATCAAATAAAATCTGCCATTTTTTACTGTATATGTCTGGTCTTGATTGAGCATTAGGGTTTCCATTTTCTGAAAACGAGAAAGAAGCAGAGAATTTCTATCAGTGGTGGAAAAAGTACCTAAATGTCATGCTTGAGAAAAAGCAAAGATACCTTTATAGAAAATGACTCAAGTAAAAGTGAAAGTCACCCAGTAAAACTCTACTTGAGCAAAAGTCTAAAAGGATTTGGTTTTAAGAATGACACAAATATTAATTTTCACAAAGTCTGCTGCCTCAGTTTGTACAATCGCAATTTGCATATACTCCAGAATGTTATGAAGAGTGATCAGATGAATTGCAATTCATTGCAAATTCCCTCTTTGCCATGCAAATTAACTGAATCCCCAAAAAAACATTTCCACTGCATTTCAGCCCTGCCACAAAAGGACCAGCTGACATCATGTCAGTGATTCTCTCTTTAACACAGGTGTGAGTGTTGACTAGGACAAAGCTGGAGATCACTCTGTCGTGCTGATTGAGTTCAAATAACAGACTGGAAGCTTCAACAGGAGTGTAGTTCTTGGAATCATTGTTCTTCCTCTGTCATCCATGGTTACCTGCAAGGAAACATGTGCCGTCATCATTGCTTTGCACAAAAAGGGCTTCACAGGCAAGGATATTGCTGCCAGTAAGATTGCACCTAAATCAACCATTTATCAGATCATCAAGAACTTCAAGGAGAGCGGTTCAATTGTTGTGAAGAAGGCTTCAGGGCGCCCAAGAAAGTCCAGCAAGCACCAGGACCGTCTCCAAAAGTTGATTCAGCTACGAGATTGGGGCACCACCAGTACAGAGCTTGCTCAAGAAAGGCAGCAGGCAGGTGTGAGTGCATCTGCACAGACAGTGAGGCGGAGACTTTTGGAGGATGGCCTGCTGTCAAGAAGGGCAGCAAAGAAGCCACGTCTCTCTAGGAAAAACATCAGGGACAGACTGATATTCTGAAAAAGGTACAGGGATTGGACTGCTGAGGACTGGGGTAAAGTAATTTTCTCTGATGAATTCCCTTTCCAATCGTTTGGGGCATCTGGAAAAAAGCTTGTCTGGAGAAGACAAGGTGAGCGCTACCATCAGTCCTGTGTCATGCCAACAGTAAAGCATCCTGAGATCATTCATGTGTGTGGTTGCTTCTCAGCCAAGGGAGTGGGCACATTCACAATTTTGCCTAAGAACACAGCCATAAATAAAGAATGGTACCATCACATCCTCCAAGAGCAACTTCTCCCAACCATGCAGGAACAGTTTGGTGACGAACAATGCCTTTTCCAGTATGATGGAAGGCAAAAGTGATAACTAAGAGGCTCGGGGAACAAAACATCGATATTTTGGGTCTATGGCCACGAAACTCCACAGGCCTTAATCCCATTGAGAACTTGTGGTCAATCCTCAAGAGGCTGATGGACAAACAAAAACCCACAAATTCTGACAAACTCCAAGCATTGATTATGCAAGAATGGGCTGCCATCAGTCAGAATGTGGCCCAGACGTTACTTGCCAGCATGCCAGGGTTGATTGCAGAGGTCTTGAAAAAGAAGGGTCAACATTGCAAATATTGACTCTTTGCATCAACTTCATGTAATTGTCAATAAAAGCCTTTGACACTTATGAAATGCTTGTAATTATACTTCCATATTCCATAGTAACATCTGACAAAAATATCTAAAGACACTGAAGCAGCAAACTTTGTGAAAGTTAATATTTGTGTCATTCTCAAAACTTTTGGCCACGACTGTAAATGTAATTCCTAAAATATACTTAGTATCAAAAGTTTAAAAAAATATAAATAATTTCAAATTCTTTATATTAAGCAAACCAGTCTGCATAACGTTGTTTTTGTTATTTACAGATAGCCAGGGTCACACTCCAACACCTAGTCATCATTTACAAACAAAGCATTTGTGTTTAGTGGTTCCACCAGATCAGAGGCAAATTTTAAGATAGATGTTCTCTTGATAAGTGTGTGACCATTTTCCTGTCCTGCTAAGCATTCAAAATGTAACGAGTCAGGGAAAATGTGTGGAGTAAAAAGTAGATCATTTTCATTAAGAATATAGTGAATTAAAGGTCAAAGTTGTAAGACATATGCAAATAGTCATGTAAAATACAGATACCCCAAAAAACGACTTAAGTTCTTGACACCACTGGTTTCTATACTAACTCTAACTTAACAGGGTCTTAAAACAACAAGCTCCCATTCCAAAACTGGAACAAAGAACTGATAACAATATAATGGCATCGTTATCCTCAGAGCTTGACAAAAATAAGTCTGTGTTTTTCTACCTTATTTCTCTACTGCAGGACTGTGACAGACACAGGGTGTGAATCAAGTTTGAAGGTAAGTCCCAGGTGCAGACAATGTCGAAGTAACAAAAGCTTATTAAATCGAACATGGGCAAGCCAAGGTACAGGACAGCAGGCAGGCTCAGGGTCAGGTTCAGGGTCAGGCTCAGGCTCAGGCTCAGGGTCAGGGCAGGCAGAAAGGTTAACATCAGGAAAACTAGGAAACAGGCACTATAGACAGGACAGGAGTAAGGGTAAAATGCCTGAATGAACTAAATTAACTGTTAACAGACAAACAGAGAACACAGGTATAAATACACAGTGGATAATGGGGAAGATGGGCGACACCTAGAGGGGGGTGGAGACAATCACAAAGACAGGTGAAACAGATCAGTGTGTGACAGTGTGGTTCTGAGTGAGTATATAACTTTGTATTTTCTAGTATAGTGGCTGATGGTGAGAGAGAAAAGGTGATAAAAGGTGATTGGAGGTGGTTGTGTAGTGGACAATCAGGCGTAGCGGTGGGCCAGGCTGGCTGAAACCCGTTCCACTTGACACCGGTCATAACAGGCTCAGGCCGTCCCACTCAACCTGGATGAGGTCCCTACAGACACTTGTTGGATGCATAATTATGCATGGACACACACATGAAGTTTGCATATATGTGAGAACATGAGATGTGGTTTCTCTCCCTCTATCAATGAGTTGTGGTTTCTCTCCCTCTATCAATGAGTTGTGGTTTCTCTCCCTCTATCAATGAGTTGTGGTTTCTCTCCCTCTCCCATGAGTTGTGGTTTCTCTCCCTCTATCAATGAGTTGTGGTTTCTCTCCCTCTATCAATGAGTTGTGGTTTCTCTCCCTCTTCCATGAGTTGTGGTTACTCTCACTCTCCCATGAGTTGTGGTTTCTCTCCCTCTATCAATGAGTTGTGGTTTCTCTCCCTCTCCCATGAGTTGTGGTTTCTCTCCCTCTCCCATGAGTTGTGGTTTCTCTCCCTCTATCAATGAGTTGTGGTTTCTCTCCCTCTATCAATGAGTTGTGGTTTCTCTCCCTCTATCAATGAGTTGTGGTTTCTCTCCCTCTATCAATGAGTTGTGGTTTCTCTCCCTCTCCCATGAGTTGTGGTTTCTCTCCCTCTCCCATGAGTTGTGGTTTCTCTCCCTCTCCCATGAGTTGTGGTTTCTCTCCCTCTATCAATGAGTTGTGGTTTCTCTCCCTCTATCAATGAGTTGTGGTTTCTCTCCCTCTCCCATGAGTTGTGGTTTCTCTCCCTCTATCAATGAGTTGTGGTTTCTCTCCCTCTATCAATGAGTTGTGGTTTCTCTCCCTCTCCCATGAGTTGTGGTTTCTCTCCCTCTATCAATGAGTTGTGGTTTCTCTCCCTCTATCAATGAGTTGTGGTTTCTCTCCCTCTATCAATGAGTTGTGGTTTCTCTCCCTCTATCAATGAGTTGTGGTTTCTCTCCCTCTCCCATGAGTTGTGGTTTCTCCCCTCTCCCATGAGTTGTGGTTTCTCTCCCTCTCCCATGAGTTGTGGTTTCTCTCCCTCTATCAATGAGTTGTGGTTTCTCTCCCTCTATCAATGAGTTGTGGTTTCTCTCCCTCTCCCATGAGTTGTGGTTTCTCTCCCTCTATCAATGAGTTGTGGTTTCTCTCCCTCTCCCATGAGTTGTGGTTTCTCTCCCTCTATCAATGAGTTGTGGTTACTCTCCCTCTATCAATGAGTTGTGGTTTCTCTCCCTCTATCAATGAGTTGTGGTTTCTCTCCCTCTATCAATGACTTGTGGTTTCTCTCCCTCTCCCATGAGTTGTGGTTTCTCTCCCTCTATCAATAAGTTGTGGTTTCTCTCCCTCTTCCATGAGTTGTGGTTTCTCTCCCTCTATCAATGAGTTGTGGTTTCTCTCCCTCTCCCATGAGTTGTGGTTTCTCTCCCTCTCCCATGAGTTGTGGTTTCTCTACCTCTATCAATGAGTTGTGGTTTCTCTCCCTCTATCAATGACTTGTGGTTACTCTCCCTCTCCCATGAGTTGTGGTTACTCTCCCTCTATCAATGAGTTGTGGTTTCTCTCCCTCTATCAATGAGTTGTGGTTTCTCTCCCTCTTCCATGAGTTGTGGTTTCTCTCCCTCTATCAATGAGTTGTGGTTTCTCTCCCTCTATCAATGAGTTGTGGTTTCTCTCCCTCTATCAATGAGTTGTGGTTTCTCTCCCTCTATCAATGAGTTGTGGTTTCTCTCCCTCTATCAATGACTTGTGGTTACTCTCCCTCTCCCATGAGTTGTGGTTACTCTCCCTCTATCAATGAGTTGTGGTTTCTCTCCCTCTATCAATGAGTTGTGGTTTCTCTCCCTCTCCCATGAGTTGTGGTTTCTCTCCCTCTATCAATGAGTTGTGGTTTCTCTCCCTCTATCAATGAGTTGTGGTTTCTCTCCCTCTATCAATGAGTTGTGGTTTCTCTCCCTCTATCAATGAGTTGTGGTTTCTCTCCCTCTATCAATGACTTGTGGTTACTCTCCCTCTCCCATGAGTTGTGGTTTCTCTCCCTCTATCAATGAGTTGTGGTTTCTCTCCCTCTATCAATGAGTTGTGGTTTCTCTCCCTCTTCCATGAGTTGTGGTTACTCTCACTCTCCCATGAGTTGTGGTTACTCTCCCTCTATCAATGAGTTGTGGTTTCTCTCCCTCTATCAATGAGTTGTGGTTTCTCTCCCTCTCCCATGAGTTGTGGTTTCTCTCCCTCTTCCATGAGTTGTGGTTTCTCTCCCTCTATCAATGAGTTGTGGTTTCTCTCCCTCTATCAATGAGTTGTGGTTTCTCTCCCTCTATCAATGAGTTGTGGTTTCTCTCCCTCTATCAATGAGTTGTGGTTTCTCTCCCTCTCCCATGAGTTGTGGTTTCTCCCCCTCTCCCATGAGTTGTGGTTTCTCTCCCTCTCCCATGAGTTGTGGTTTCTCTCCCTCTATCAATGAGTTGTGGTTTCTCTCCCTCTATCAATGAGTTGTGGTTTCTCTCCCTCTCCCATGAGTTGTGGTTTCTCTCCCTCTATCAATGAGTTGTGGTTTCTCTCCCTCTATCAATGAGTTGTGGTTTCTCTCCCTCTCCCATGAGTTGTGGTTTCTCTCCCTCTATCAATGAGTTGTGGTTACTCTCCCTCTATCAATGAGTTGTGGTTTCTCTCCCTCTATCAATGAGTTGTGGTTTCTCTCCCTCTATCAATGACTTGTGGTTTCTCTCCCTCTCCCATGAGTTGTGGTTTCTCTCCCTCTATCAATAAGTTGTGGTTTCTCTCCCTCTTCCATGAGTTGTGGTTTCTCTCCCTCTATCAATGAGTTGTGGTTTCTCTCCCTCTCCCATGAGTTGTGGTTTCTCTCCCTCTCCCATGAGTTGTGGTTTCTCTCCCTCTATCAATGAGTTGTGGTTTCTCTCCCTCTATCAATGACTTGTGGTTACTCTCCCTCTCCCATGAGTTGTGGTTTCTCTCCCTCTATCAATGAGTTGTGGTTTCTCTCCCTCTATCAATGAGTTGTGGTTTCTCTCCCTCTTCCATGAGTTGTGGTTACTCTCCTCTATCAATGAGTTGTGGTTTCTCCCTCTATCAATGAGTTGTGGTTTCTCTCCCTCTATCAATGAGTTTCTCTCCCTCTATCAATGAGTTGTGGTTTCTCTCCCTCTATCAATGAGTTGTGGTTACTCTCCCTCTCCCATGAGTTGTGGTTTCTCTCCCTCTATCAATGAGTTGTGGTTTCTCTCCCTCTATCAATGAGTTGTGGTTTCTCTCCTCTCCCATGAGTTGTGGTTTCTCTCCCTCTATCAATGAGTTGTGGTTTCTCTCCCTCTATCAATGAGTTGTGGTTTCTCTCCCTCTCCCATGAGTTGTGGTTTCTCTCCCTCTATCAATGAGTTGTGGTTTCTCTCCCTCTATCAATGAGTTGTGGTTTCTCTCCCTCTATCAATGAGTTGTGGTTTCTCTCCCTCTATCAATGAGTTGTGGTTTCTCTCCCTCTATCAATGAGTTGTGGTTTCTCTCCCTCTATCAATGAGTTGTGGTTTCTCTCCCTCTATCAATGAGTTGTGGTTTCTCTCCCTCTATCAATGAGTTGTGGTTTCTCTCCCTCTCCCATGAGTTGTGGTTTCTCTCCCTCTCCCATGAGTTGTGGTTTCTCTCCTCTATCAATGAGTTGTGGTTTCTCTCCCTCTATCAATGAGTTGTGGTTTCTCTCCCTCTCCCATGAGTTGTGGTTTCTCTCCCTCTATCAATGAGTTGTGGTTTCTCTCCCTCTATCAATGAGTTGTGGTTTCTCTCCCTCTCCATGAGTTGTGGTTTCTCTCCCTCTATCAATGAGTTGTGGTTTCTCTCCCTCTATCAATGAGTTGTGGTTTCTCTCCCTCTATCAATGAGTTGTGGTTTCTCTCCCTCTATCAATGAGTTGTGGTTTCTCTCCCTCTATCAATGAGTTGTGGTTTCTCTCCCTCTCTCCATCAATGAGTTGTGGTTTCTCTCCCTCTCATGAGTTGTGGTTTCTCAATGAGTTGTGGTTTCTCTCCCTCTCAATGAGTTGTGGTTTCTCTCCCTCTATCAATGAGTTGTGGTTTCTCTCCTCTCCCATGAGTTGTGGTTTCTCTCCCTCTATCAATGAGTTGTGGTTTCTCTCCCTCTATCAATGAGTTGTGGTTTCTCTCCCTCTCCCATGAGTTGTGGTTTCTCTCCCTCTATCAATGAGTTGTGGTTTCTCTCCCTCTATCAATGAGTTGTGGTTTCTCTCCCTCTCCCATGAGTTGTGGTTTCTCTATCAATGAGTTGTGGTTTCTCTCCCTCTATCAATGAGTTGTGGTTTCTCTCCCTCTCCCATGAGTTGTGGTTTCTCTCCCTCTATCAATGAGTTGTGGTTTCTCTCCCTCTATCAATGAGTTGTGGTTTCTCTCCCTCTATCAATGAGTTGTGGTTTCTCTCCCTCTCCCATGAGTTGTGGTTTCTCTCCCTCTATCAATGAGTTGTGGTTTCTCTCCCTCTATCAATGAGTTGTGGTTTCTCTCCCTCTCAATGAGTTGTGGTTTCTCTCCCTCTCCCATGAGTTGTGGTTTCTCTCCCTCTATCAATGAGTTGTGGTTTCTCTCCCTCTATCAATGAGTTGTGGTTTCAATGAGTTGTGGTTTCTCCCTCTCCCATGAGTTGTGGTTTCTCTCCCTCTATCAATGAGTTGTGGTTTCTCTCCCTCTATCAATGAGTTGTGGTTTCTCTCCCTCTATCAATGAGTTGTGGTTTCTCTCCCTCTATCAATGAGTTGTGGTTTCTCTCCCTCTATCAATGAGTTGTGGTTTCTCTCCTCTGAGTTGTGGTTTCTATCAATGAGTTGTGGTTTCTCTCCCTCTATCAATGAGTTGTGGTTTCTCTCCCTCTCCCCTCTATCAATGAGTTGTGGTTTCTCTCCCTCTCCCAATGAGTTGTGGTTTCTCTCCCTCTATCAATGAGTTGTGGTTTCTCTCCCTCTTCCATGAGTTGTGGTTTCTCTCCCTCTATCAATGAGTTGTGGTTTCTCTCCCTCTCCCATGAGTTGTGGTTTCTCTCCCTCTATCAATGAGTTGTGGTTTCTCTCCCTCTATCAATGAGTTGTGGTTTCTCTCCCTCTCCCATGAGTTGTGGTTTCTCTCCCTCTATCAATGAGTTGTGGTTTCTCTCCCTCTATCAATGAGTTGTGGTTTCTCTCCCTCTCCATGAGTTGTGGTTTCTCTCCCTCTATCAATGAGTTGTGGTTTCTCTCCTCTATCAATGAGTTGTGGTTTCTCTCCCTCTATCCATGAGTTGTGGTTTCTCTCCCTCTATCAATGAGTTGTGGTTTCTCTCCCTCTCCCATGAGTTTCTTCTCCCCTCTATCAATGAGTTGTGGTTTCTCTCCCTCTCCAATGAGTTGTGGTTTCTCTCCCTCTATCAATGAGTTGTGGTTTCTCTCCCTCTATCAATGAGTTGTGGTTTCTCTCCCTCTATCAATGAGTTGTGGTTTCTCTCCCTCTCCCAGAGTTGTGGTTTCTCTCCCTCTCTCCATGAGTTGTGGTTTCTCTCCCTCTATCAATGAGTTGTGGTTTCTCTCCCTCTATCAATGACTTGTGGTTTCTCTCCCTCTCCCATGAGTTGTGGTTTCTCTCCCTCTATCAATGAGTTGTGGTTTCTCTCCCTCTATCAATGAGTTGTGGTTTCTCTCCCTCTCCCATGAGTTGTGGTTTCTCTCCCTCTATCAATGAGTTGTGGTTTCTCTCCCTCTATCAATGAGTTGTGGTTTCTCTCCCTCTATCAATGAGTTGTGGTTTCTCTCCCTCCAATCTATCAATGAGTTGTGGTTTCTCTCCCTCTCCCATGAGTTGTGGTTTCTCTCCCTCTATCAATGAGTTGTGGTTTCTCTCCCTCTATCAATGAGTTGTGGTTTCTCTCCCTCTATCAATGAGTTGTGGTTTCTCTCCCTCTCCCATGAGTTGTGGTTTCTCTCCCTCTATCAATGAGTTGTGGTTTCTCTCCCTCTATCAATGAGTTGTGGTTTCTCTCCCTCTATCAATGAGTTGTGGTTTCTCTCCCTCTCCCATGAGTTGTGGTTTCTCTCCCTCTATCAATGAGTTGTGGTTTCTCTCCCTCTCCCATGAGTTGTGGTTTCTCTCCCTCTCCCATGAGTTGTGGTTTCTCTCCCTCTATCAATGAGTTGTGGTTTCTCTCCCTCTATCAATGAGTTGTGGTTTCTCTCCCTCTCCCATGAGTTGTGGTTTCTCTCCCTCTATCAATGAGTTGTGGTTTCTCTCCCTCTATCAATGAGTTGTGGTTTCTCTCCCTCTCCCATGAGTTGTGGTTTCTCTCCCTCTATCAATGAGTTGTGGTTTCTCTCCCTCTATCAATGAGTTGTGGTTTCTCTCCCTCTCCCATGAGTTGTGGTTTCTCTCCCTCTATCAATGAGTTGTGGTTTCTCTCCCTCTATCAATGAGTTGTGGTTTCTCTCCCTCTATCAATGAGTTGTGGTTTCTCTCCCTCTATCAATGAGTTGTGGTTTCTCTCCCTCTCCCATGAGTTGTGGTTTCTCTCCCTCTATCAATGAGTTGTGGTTTCTCTCCCTCCTCTCCCTCTCCCATGAGTTGTGGTTTCTCTCCCTCTATCAATGAGTTGTGGTTTCTCCCCTCTATCAATGAGTTGTGGTTTCTCTCCCTCTATCAATGAGTTGTGGTTTCTCTCCCTCTATCAATGAGTTGTGGTTTCTCTCCCTCTCCCAATGAGTTGTGGTTTCTCTCCTCTATCAATGAGTTGTGGTTTCTCTCCCTCTATCAATGAGTTGTGGTTTCTCTCCCTCTCCCATGAGTTGTGGTTTCTCTCCCTCTATCAATGAGTTGTGGTTTCTCTCCCTCTTCCATGAGTTGTGGTTTCTCTCCCTCTATCAATGAGTTGTGGTTTCTCTCCCTCTATCAATGAGTTGTGGTTTCTCTCCCTCTATCAATGAGTTGTGGTTTCTCTCCCTCTATCAATGAGTTGTGGTTTCTCTCCCTCTATCAATGAGTTGTGGTTTCTCTCCCTCTATCAATGAGTTGTGGTTTCTCTCCCTCTCCCATGAGTTGTGGTTTCTCTCCCTCTATCAATGAGTTGTGGTTTCTCTCCCTCTATCAATGAGTTGTGGTTTCTCTCCCTCTATCAATGAGTTGTGGTTTCTCTCCCTCTCCCATGAGTTGTGGTTTCTCTCCCTCTCAATGAGTTGTGGTTTCTCTCCCTCTATCAATGAGTTGTGGTTTCTCTCCCTCTCCATGAGTTGTGGTTTCTCTCCCTCTATCAATGAGTTGTGGTTTCTCTCCCTCTATCAATGAGTTGTGGTTTCTCTCCCTCTCCCATGAGTTGTGGTTTCTCTCCCTCTATCAATGAGTTGTGGTTTCTCTCCCTCTATCAATGAGTTGTGGTTTCTCTCCCTCTATCAATGAGTTGTGGTTTCTCTCCCTCTATCAATGAGTTGTGGTTTCTCTCCCTCTCCCATGAGTTGTGGTTTCTCTCCCTCTATCAATGAGTTGTGGTTTGGTTTCTCCCTCTATCAATGAGTTGTGGTTTCTCTCCCTCTATCAATGAGTTGTGGTTTCTCTCCCTCTATCAATGAGTTGTGGTTTCTCTCCCTCTATCAATGACTTGTGGTTTCTCTCCCTCTCCCATGAGTTGTGGTTTCTCTCCCTCTATCAATGAGTTGTGGTTTCTCTCCCTCTTCCATGAGTTGTGGTTTCTCTCCCTCTATCAATGAGTTGTGGTTTCTCTCCCTCTCCCATGAGTTGTGGTTTCTCTCCCTCTCCCATGAGTTGTGGTTTCTCTCCCTCTATCAATGAGTTGTGGTTTCTCTCCCTCTATCAATGACTTGTGGTTACTCTCCCTCTCACATGAGTTGTGGTTACTCTCCCTCTATCAATGAGTTGTGGTTTCTCTCCCTCTATCAATGAGTTGTGGTTTCTCTCCCTCTCCCATGAGTTGTGGTTTCTCTCCCTCTATCAATGAGTTGTGGTTTCTCTCCCTCTATCAATGACTTGTGGTTTCTCTCCCTCTCCCATGAGTTGTGGTTTCTCTCCCTCTATCAATGAGTTGTGGTTTCTCTCCCTCTTCCATGAGTTGTGGTTTCTCTCCCTCTATCAATGAGTTGTGGTTTCTCTCCCTCTATCAATGAGTTGTGGTTTCTCTCCCTCTATCAATGAGTTGTGGTTTCTCTCCCTCTATCAATGAGTTGTGGTTTCTCTCCCTCTATCAATGAGTTGTGGTTTCTCTCCCTCTATCAATGACTTGTGGTTTCTCTCCCTCTCCCATGAGTTGTGGTTTCTCTCCCTCTATCAATGAGTTGTGGTTTCTCTCCCTCTATCAATGAGTTGTGGTTTCTCTCCCTCTATCAATGAGTTGTGGTTTCTCTCCCTCTCCCATGAGTTGTGGTTTCTCTCCCTCTATCAATGAGTTGTGGTTTCTCTCCCTCTCCCATGAGTTGTGGTTTCTCTCCCTCTATCAATGAGTTGTGGTTTCTCTCCCTCTATCAATGAGTTGTGGTTTCTCTCCCTCTCCCATGAGTTGTGGTTTCTCTCCCTCTATCAATGAGTTGTGGTTTCTCTCCCTCTATCAATGAGTTGTGGTTTCTCTCCCTCTCCAATGAGTTGTGGTTTCTCCCTCTATCAATGAGTTGTGGTTACTCTCCCTCTATCAATGAGTTGTGGTTTCTCTCCCTCTATCAATGAGTTGTGGTTTCTCTCCCTCTATCAATGACTTGTGGTTTCTCTCCCTCTCCCATGAGTTGTGGTTTCTCTCCCTCTATCAATGAGTTGTGGTTTCTCTCCCTCTTCCATGAGTTGTGGTTTCTCTCCCTCTATCAATGAGTTGTGGTTTCTCTCCCTCTATCAATGAGTTGTGGTTTCTCTCCCTCTCCCATGAGTTGTGGTTTCTCTCCCTCTATCAATGAGTTGTGGTTTCTCTCCCTCTATCAATGAGTTGTGGTTTCTCTCCCTCTCCCATGAGTTGTGGTTTCTCTCCCTCTATCAATGAGTTGTGGTTTCTCTCCCTCTATCAATGAGTTGTGGTTTCTCTCCCTCTATCAATGAGTTGTGGTTTCTCTCCCTCTATCAATGAGTTGTGGTTTCTCTCCCTCTCCCATGAGTTGTGGTTTCTCTCCCTCTATCAATGAGTTGTGGTTTCTCTCCCTCTATCAATGAGTTGTGGTTTCTCTCCCTCTATCAATGAGTTGTGGTTTCTCTCCCTCTATCAATGAGTTGTGGTTTCTCTCCCTCTCCCATGAGTTGTGGTTTCTCTCCCTCTCCCATGAGTTGTGGTTTCTCTCCCTCTATCAATGAGTTGTGGTTTCTCTCCCTCTATCAATGAGTTGTGGTTTCTCTCCCTCTATCAATGAGTTGTGGTTTCTCTCCCTCTCCCATGAGTTGTGGTTTCTCTCCCTCTATCAATGAGTTGTGGTTTCTCTCCCTCTTCCATGAGTTGTGGTTTCTCTCCCTCTATCAATGAGTTGTGGTTTCTCTCCCTCTATCAATGAGTTGTGGTTTCTCTCCCTCTCCCATGAGTTGTGGTTTCTCTCCCTCTATCAATGAGTTGTGGTTTCTCTCCCTCTCCCATGAGTTGTGGTTTCTCTCCCTCTCCCATGAGTTGTGGTTTCTCTCCCTCTATCAATGAGTTGTGGTTTCTCTCCCTCTATCAATGAGTTGTGGTTTCTCTCCCTCTCCCATGAGTTGTGGTTTCTCTCCCTCTATCAATGAGTTGTGGTTTCTCTCCCTCTCCCATGAGTTGTGGTTTCTCTCCCTCTCCCATGAGTTGTGGTTTCTCTCCCTCTATCAATGAGTTGTGGTTTCTCTCCCTCTATCAATGAGTTGTGGTTTCTCTCCCTCTATCAATGAGTTGTGGTTTCTCTCCCTCTCAATGAGTTGTGGTTTCTTCTCCCATGAGTTGTGGTTTCTCTCCCTCTCCCATGAGTTGTGGTTTCTCTCCCTCTATCAATGAGTTGTGGTTTCTCTCCCTCTATCAATGAGTTGTGTTTCTCTCCTCTCCCATGAGTTGTGGTTTCTCTCCCTCTATCAATGAGTTGTGGTTTCTCTCCCTCTATCAATGAGTTGTGGTTTCTCCCCTCTATCAATGAGTTGTGGTTTCTCTCCCTCTATCAATGAGTTGTGGTTTCTCTCCCTCTATCAATGAGTTGTGGTTTCTCTCCCTCTATCAATGAGTTGTGGTTTCTCTCCCTCTATCAATGAGTTGTGGTTTCTCTCCCTCTCCCATGAGTTGTGGTTTCTCTCCCTCTATCAATGAGTTGTGGTTTCTCTCCCTCTATCAATGAGTTGTGGTTTCTCTCCCTCTATCAATGAGTGAGAGTTGTGGTTTCTCTCCCTCTATCAATGAGTTGTGGTTTCTCTCCCTCTATCAATGAGTTGTGGTTTCTCTCCCTCTCCCATGAGTTGTGGTTTCTCTCCTCTATCAATGAGTTGTGGTTTCTCTCCCTCTTCCATGAGTTGTGGTTTCTCTCCCTCTATCAATGAGTTGTGGTTTCTCTCCCTCTCCCATGAGTTGTGGTTTCTCTCCCTCTCCCATGAGTTGTGGTTTCTCTCCCTCTATCAATGAGTTGTGGTTTCTCTCCCTCTATCAATGACTTGTGGTTTCTCTCCCTCTCCCATGAGTTGTGGTTACTCTCCCTCTATCAATGAGTTGTGGTTTCTCTCCCTCTATCAATGAGTTGTGGTTTCTCTCCCTCTCCCATGAGTTGTGGTTTCTCTCCCTCTATCAATGAGTTGTGGTTTCTCTCCCTCTATCAATGAGTTGTGGTTTCTCTCCCTCTCCCATGAGTTGTGGTTTCTCTCCCTCTATCAATGAGTTGTGGTTTCTCTCCCTCTTCCATGAGTTGTGGTTTCTCTCCCTCTATCAATGAGTTGTGGTTTCTCTCCCTCTATCAATGAGTTGTGGTTTCTCTCCCTCTATCAATGAGTTGTGGTTTCTCTCCCTCTATCAATGAGTTGTGGTTTCTCTCCCTCTATCAATGAGTTGTGGTTTCTCTCCCTCTCCCATGAGTTGTGGTTTCTCTCCCTCTATCAATGAGTTGTGGTTTCTCTCCCTCTCCCATGAGTTGTGGTTTCTCTCCCTCTCCCTCTATCAATGAGTTGTGGTTTCTCTCTATCAATGAGTTGTGGTTTCTCTCCCTCTATCAATGAGTTGTGGTTTCTCTCCCTCTATCAATGACTTGTGGTTTCTCTCCCTCTCCCATGAGTTGTGGTTTCTCTCCCTCTATCAATGAGTTGTGGTTTCTCTCCCTCTTCCATGAGTTGTGGTTTCTCTCCCTCTATCAATGAGTTGTGGTTTCTCTCCCTCTCCCATGAGTTGTGGTTTCTCTCCCTCTCCCATGAGTTGTGGTTTCTCTCCCTCTATCAATGAGTTGTGGTTTCTCTCCCTCTATCAATGACTTGTGGTTACTCTCCCTCTCACATGAGTTGTGGTTACTCTCCCTCTATCAATGAGTTGTGGTTTCTCTCCCTCTATCAATGAGTTGTGGTTTCTCTCCCTCTCCCATGAGTTGTGGTTTCTCTCCCTCTATCAATGAGTTGTGGTTTCTCTCCCTCTATCAATGACTTGTGGTTTCTCTCCCTCTCCCATGAGTTGTGGTTTCTCTCCCTCTATCAATGAGTTGTGGTTTCTCTCCCTCTTCCATGAGTTGTGGTTTCTCTCCCTCTATCAATGAGTTGTGGTTTCTCTCCCTCTATCAATGAGTTGTGGTTTCTCTCCCTCTATCAATGAGTTGTGGTTTCTCTCCCTCTATCAATGAGTTGTGGTTTCTCTCCCTCTATCAATGAGTTGTGGTTTCTCTCCCTCTATCAATGAGTTGTGGTTTCTCTCCCTCTCCCATGAGTTGTGGTTTCTCTCCCTCTATCAATGAGTTGTGGTTTCTTCCCTCTATCAATGAGTTGTGGTTTCTCTCCTCTATCAATGAGTTGTGGTTTCTCTCCCTCTCCCATGAGTTGTGGTTTCTCTCCCTCTATCAATGAGTTGTGGTTTCTCTCCCTCTCCCATGAGTTGTGGTTTCTCTCCCTCTATCAATGAGTTGTGGTTTCTCTCCCTCTATCAATGAGTTGTGGTTTCTCTCCCTCTCCCATGAGTTGTGGTTTCTCTCCCTCTATCAATGAGTTGTGGTTTCTCTCCCTCTATCAATGAGTTGTGGTTTCTCTCCCTCTCCCATGAGTTGTGGTTTCTCTCCCTCTATCAATGAGTTGTGGTTTCTCTCCCTCTATCAATGAGTTGTGGTTTCTCTCCCTCTATCAATGAGTTGTGGTTTCTCTCCCTCTATCAATGACTTGTGGTTTCTCTCCCTCTCCCATGAGTTGTGGTTTCTCTCCCTCTATCAATGAGTTGTGGTTTCTCTCCCTCTTCCATGAGTTGTGGTTTCTCTCCCTCTATCAATGAGTTGTGGTTTCTCTCCCTCTATCAATGAGTTGTGGTTTCTCTCCCTCTCCCATGAGTTGTGGTTTCTCTCCCTCTATCAATGAGTTGTGGTTTCTCTCCCTCTATCAATGAGTTGTGGTTTCTCTCCCTCTCCATGAGTTGTGGTTTCTCTCCCTCTATCAATGAGTTGTGGTTTCTCTCCCTCTATCAATGAGTTGTGGTTTCTCTCCCTCTCCATGAGTTGTGGTTTCTCTCCCTCTATCAATGAGTTGTGGTTTCTCTCCCTCTATCAATGAGTTGTGGTTTCTCTCCCTCTATCAATGAGTTGTGGTTTCTCTCCCTCTATCAATGAGTTGTGGTTTCTCTCCCTCTCCCAATGAGTTGTGGTTTCTCTCCCTCTCCCATGAGTTGTGTTTCTCTCCTCTCCCATGAGTTGTGGTTTCTCTCCCTCTATCAATGAGTTGTGGTTTCTCTCCCTCTATCAATGAGTTGTGGTTTCTCTCCCTCTCCCATGAGTTGTGGTTTCTCTCCCTCTATCAATGAGTTGTGGTTTCTTCCCTCTATCAATGAGTTGTGTTTCTCTCCCTCTCCCATGAGTTGTGGTTTCTCCCTCTATCAATGAGTTGTGGTTTCTCTCCCTCTATCAATGAGTTGTGGTTTCTCTCCCTCTATCAATGAGTTGTGGAGTTTCTCTCCCTCTATCAATGAGTTGTGGTTTCTCTCCCTCTATCAATGAGTTGTGGTTTCTCTCCCTCTCCCATGAGTTGTGGTTTCTCTCCCTCTATCAATGAGTTGTGGTTTCTCTCCCTCTATCAATGAGTTGTGGTTTCTCTCCCTCTATCAATGAGTTGTGGTTTCTCTCCCTCTATCAATGACTTGTGGTTTCTCTCCCTCTCCCATGAGTTGTGGTTTCTCTCCCTCTATCAATGAGTTGTGGTTTCTCTCCCTCTTCCATGAGTTGTGGTTTCTCTCCCTCTATCAATGAGTTGTGGTTTCTCTCCTCTCCCAATGAGTTGTGGTTTCTCTCCCTCTATCAATGAGTTGTGGTTTCTCTCCCTCTATCAATGAGTTGTGGTTTCTCTCCCTCTCCCATGAGTTGTGGTTTCTCTCCCTCTATCAATGAGTTGTGGTTTCTCTCCCTCTATCAATGAGTTGTGGTTTCTCTCCCTCTCCCATGAGTTGTGGTTTCTCTCCCTCTATCAATGAGTTGTGGTTTCTCTCCCTCTATCAATGAGTTGTGGTTTCTCTCCCTCTCCCATGAGTTGTGGTTTCTCTCCCTCTATCAATGAGTTGTGGTTTCTCTCCCTCTTCCATGAGTTGTGGTTTCTCTCCCTCTATCAATGAGTTGTGGTTTCTCTCCCTCTATCAATGAGTTGTGGTTTCTCTCCCTCTATCAATGAGTTGTGGTTTCTCTCCCTCTATCAATGAGTTGTGGTTTCTCTCCCTCTATCAATGAGTTGTGGTTTCTCTCCCTCTATCAATGAGTTGTGGTTTCTCCCTCTCCCATGAGTTGTGGTTTCTCTCCCTCTATCAATGAGTTGTGGTTTCTCTCCCTCTATCAATGAGTTGTGGTTTCTCTCCCTCTATCAATGAGTTGTGGTTTCTCTCCCTCCCATGAGTTGTGGTTTCTCTCCATCAATGAGTTGTGGTTTCTCTCCCTCTCCATGAGTTGTGGTTTCTCTCCCTCTATCAATGAGTTGTGGTTTCTCTCCCTCTATCAATGAGTTGTGGTTTCTCCCTCTCCCATGAGTTGTGGTTTCTCTCCCTCTATCAATGAGTTGTGGTTTCTCTCCCTCTATCAATGAGTTGTGGTTTCTCTCCCTCTCCCATGAGTTGTGGTTTCTCTCCCTCTATCAATGAGTTGTGGTTTCTCTCCCTCTATCAATGAGTTGTGGTTTCTCTCCCTCTATCAATGAGTTGTGGTTTCTCTCCCTCTATCAATGAGTTGTGGTTTCTCTCCCTCTCCCATGAGTTGTGGTTTCTCTCCCTCTATCAATGAGTTGTGGTTTCTCTCCCTCTATCCATGAGTTGTGGTTTCTCTCCCTCTATCAATGAGTTGTGGTTTCTCTCCCTCTATCAATGAGTTGTGGTTTCTCTCCCTCTCCATGAGTTGTGGTTTCTCTCCCTCTATCAATGAGTTGTGGTTTCTCTCCCTCTATCAATGAGTTGTGGTTTCTCTCCCTCTCCATGAGTTGTGGTTTCTCTCCCTCTATCAATGAGTTGTGGTTTCTCCCTCTATCAATGAGTTGTGGTTTCTTTGTGGTTTCTCTCCCTCTATCAATGACTTGTGGTTTCTCTCCCTCTCCCATGAGTTGTGGTTTCTCTCCCTCTATCAATGAGTTGTGGTTTCTCTCCCTCTCCCATGAGTTGTGGTTTCGCTCCCTCTATCAATGAGTTGTGGTTACTCTCCCTCTATCAATGAGTTGTGGTTTCTCTCCCTCTATCAATGAGTTGTGGTTTCTCTCCCTCTATCAATGACTTGTGGTTTCTCTCCCTCTCCCATGAGTTGTGGTTTCTCTCCCTCTATCAATGAGTTGTGGTTTCTCTCCCTCTTCCATGAGTTGTGGTTTCTCTCCCTCTATCAATGAGTTGTGGTTTCTCTCCCTCTCCCATGAGTTGTGGTTTCTCTCCCTCTCCCATGAGTTGTGGTTTCTCTCCCTCTATCAATGAGTTGTGGTTTCTCTCCCTCTATCAATGACTTGTGGTTACTCTCCCTCTCACATGAGTTGTGGTTACTCTCCCTCTATCAATGAGTTGTGGTTTCTCTCCCTCTATCAATGAGTTGTGGTTTCTCTCCCTCTCCCATGAGTTGTGGTTTCTCTCCCTCTATCAATGAGTTGTGGTTTCTCTCCCTCTATCAATGACTTGTGGTTTCTCTCCCTCTCCCATGAGTTGTGGTTTCTCTCCTCTATCAATGAGTTGTGGTTTCTCTCCCTCTTCCATGAGTTGTGGTTTCTCTCCCTCTATCAATGAGTTGTGGTTTCTCTCCCTCTATCAATGAGTTGTGGTTTCTCTCCCTCTATCAATGAGTTGTGGTTTCTCTCCCTCTATCAATGAGTTGTGGTTTCTCTCCCTCTATCAATGAGTTGTGGTTTCTCTCCCTCTATCAATGAGTTGTGGTTTCTCTCCCTCTCCATGAGTTGTGGTTTCTCTCCCTCTATCAATGAGTTGTGGTTTCTCTCCCTCTATCAATGAGTTGTGGTTTCTCTCCCTCTATCAATGAGTTGTGGTTTCTCTCTCCCCATCTCCCATCAATGAGTTGTGGTTTCTCTCCCTCTCCCATGAGTTGTGGTTTCTCTCCCTCTATCAATGAGTTGTGGTTTCTCTCCCTCTATCAATGAGTTGTGGTTTCTCTCCCTCTCCCATGAGTTGTGGTTTCTCTCCCTCTATCAATGAGTTGTGGTTTCTCTCCCTCCAATGAGTTGTGGTTTCTCTCCCAATGAGTTGTGGTTTCTCTCTCTCCCTCCCTCTATCAATGAGTTGTGGTTTCTCTCCCTCTATCAATGAGTTTTCTCTCCCTCTATCAATGAGTTGTGTTTCTCTCCCTCTATCAATGAGTTGTGGTTTCTCTCCCTCTCCCTCTCCCTCTATCAATGAGTTGTGGTTTCTCTCCCTCTATCAATGAGTTGTGGTTTCTCTCCCTCTATCAATGAGTTGTGGTTTCTCTCCCTCTCCCATGAGTTGTGGTTTCTCTCCCTCTATCAATGAGTTGTGGTTTCTCTCCCTCTCCCATGAGTTGTGGTTTCTCTCCCTCTCTCCATGAGTTGTGGTTTCTCTCCCTCTATCAATGAGTTGTGGTTTCTCTCCCTCTATCAATGAGTTGTGGTTTCTCTCCCTCTATCAATGAGTTGTGGTTTCTCTCCCTCTCCCATGAGTTGTGGTTTCTCTCCCTCTCCCATGAGTTGTGGTTTCTCTCCCTCTATCAATGAGTTGTGGTTTCTCTCCCTCTATCAATGAGTTGTGGTTTCTCTCCCTCTATCAATGAGTTGTGGTTTCTCTCCCTCTCCCATGAGTTGTGGTTTCTCTCCCTCTATCAATGAGTTGTGGTTTCTCTCCCTCTATCAATGAGTTGTGGTTTCTCTCCCTCTCCCATGAGTTGTGGTTTCTCTCCCTCTATCAATGAGTTGTGGTTTCTCTCCCTCTATCAATGAGTTGTGGTTTCTCTCCCTCTATCAATGAGTTGTGGTTTCTCTCCCTCTATCAATGAGTTGTGGTTTCTCTCCCTCTCCCATGAGTTGTGGTTTCTCTCCCTCTATCAATGAGTTGTGGTTTCTCTCCCTCTCCCATGAGTTGTGGTTTCTCCCTCTATCAATGAGTTGTGGTTTCTCTCCCTCTATCAATGAGTTGTGGTTTCTCTCCCTCTCCCATGAGTTGTGGTTTCTCTCCCTCTATCAATGAGTTGTGGTTTCTCTCCCTCTCCCATGAGTTGTGGTTTCTCTCCCTCTCCCATGAGTTGTGGTTTCTCTCCCTCTATTGAGTTGTGGTTTCTCTCCCTCTATCAATGACTTGTGGTTACTCTCCCTCTCACATGAGTTGTGGTTACTCTCCCTCTATCAATGAGTTGTGGTTTCTCTCCCTCTATCAATGAGTTGTGGTTTCTCTCCCTCTCCCATGAGTTGTGGTTTCTCTCCCTCTATCAATGAGTTGTGGTTTCTCTCCCTCTATCAATGAGTTGTGGTTTCTCTCCCTCTCCCATGAGTTGTGGTTTCTCTCCCTCTATCAATGAGTTGTGGTTTCTCTCCCTCTTCCATGAGTTGTGGTTTCTCTCCCTCTATCAATGAGTTGTGGTTTCTCTCCCTCTATCAATGAGTTGTGGTTTCTCTCCCTCTATCAATGAGTTGTGGTTTCTCTCCCTCTATCAATGAGTTGTGGTTTCTCTCCCTCTCCCATGAGTTGTGGTTTCTCTCCCTCTATCAATGAGTTGTGGTTTCTCTCCCTCTCCCATGAGTTGTGGTTTCTCTCCCTCTCCCATGAGTTGTGGTTTCTCTCCCTCTATCAATGAGTTGTGGTTTCTCTCCCTCTATCAATGAGTTGTGGTTTCTGAGTTGTGGTTTCTCTCCCTCTCAATGAGTTGTGGTTTCTCTCCCTCTATCAATGAGTTGTGGTTTCTCTCCCTCTATCAATGAGTTGTGGTTTCTCTCCCTCTATCAATGAGTTGTGGTTTCTCTCCCTCTCCCATCAATGAGTTGTGGTTTCTCTCCCTCTATCAATGAGTTGTGGTTTCTCTCCCTCTCCCATGAGTTGTGGTTTCTCTCCCTCTATCAATGAGTTGTGGTTTCTCTCCCTCTATCAATGAGTTGTGGTTTCTCTCCCTCTATCAATGAGTTGTGGTTTCTCTCCCTCTATCAATGAGTTGTGGTTTCTCTCCCTCTCAATGAGTTGTGGTTTCTCTCCCTCTATCAATGAGTTGTGGTTTCTCTCCCTCTCCAATGAGTTGTGGTTTCTCTCCCTCTATCAATGAGTTGTGGTTTCTCTCCCTCTATCAATGAGTTGTGGTTTCTCTCCCTCTATCAATGAGTTGTGGTTTCTCTCCCTCTATCAATGAGTTGTGGTTTCTCTCCCTCTCCCATGAGTTGTGGTTTCTCTCCCTCTATCAATGAGTTGTGGTTTCTCTCCCTCTTCAATGAGTTGTGGTTTCTCTCCCTCTATCAATGAGTTGTGGTTTCTCTCCCTCCCATGAGTTGTGGTTTCTCTCCCTCTCCCATGAGTTGTGGTTTCTCTCCCTCTATCAATGAGTTGTGGTTTCTCTCCCTCTATCAATGAGTTGTGGTTTCTCCCTCTCCCATGAGTTGTGGTTTCTCTCCCTCTATCAATGAGTTGTGGTTTCTCTCCCTCTATCAATGAGTTGTGGTTTCTCTCCCTCTATCAATGAGTTGTGGTTTCTCTCCCTCTATCAATGAGTTGTGGTTTGACTCTCCCTCTCCCATGAGTTGTGGTTTCAATGAGTTGTGGTTTCTCTCCCTCTTCCATGAGTTGTGGTTTCTCTCCCTCTATCAATGATTTGTGGTTTCTCTCCCTCTATCAATGAGTTGTGGTTTCTCTCCCTCTATCAATGAGTTGTGGTTTCTCTCCCTCTATCAATGAGTTGTGGTTTCTCTCCCTCTATCAATGAGTTGTGGTTTCTCTCCCTCTATCAATGACTTGTGGTTACTCTCCCTCTCCCATGAGTTGTGGTTTCTCTCCCTCTATCAATGAGTTGTGGTTTCTCTCCCTCTATCAATGAGTTGTGGTTTCTCTCCCTCTCCCATGAGTTGTGGTTTCTCTCCCTCTATCAATGAGTTGTGGTTTCTCTCCCTCTATCAATGACTTGTGGTTTCTCTCCCTCTCCCATGAGTTGTGGTTTCTCTCCCTCTATCAATGAGTTGTGGTTTCTCTCCCTCTTCCATGAGTTGTGGTTTCTCTCCCTCTATCAATGAGTTGTGGTTTCTCTCCCTCTATCAATGACTTGTGGTTACTCTCCCTCTCCCATGAGTTGTGGTTTCTCTCCCTCTATCAATGAGTTGTGGTTTCTCTCCCTCTATCAATGAGTTGTGGTTTCTCTCCCTCTATCAATGAGTTGTGGTTTCTCTCCCTCTCCCATGAGTTGTGGTTTCTCTCCCTCTCCCATGAGTTGTGGTTTCTCTCCCTCTCCCATGAGTTGTGGTTTCTCTCCCTCTATCAATGAGTTGTGGTTTCTCTCCCTCTATCAATGAGTTGTGGTTTCTCTCCCTCCTCTCTCCCTCTATCAATGAGTTGTGGTTTCTCTCCCTCTATCAATGAGTTGTGGTTTCTCTCCCTCTCCATGAGTTGTGGTTTCTCTCCCTCTATCAATGAGTTGTGGTTACTCTCCCTCTATCCATGAGTTGTGGTTTCTCTCCCTCTATCAATGAGTTGTGGTTTCTCTCCCTCTATCAATGAGTTGTGGTTTCTCTCCCTCTATCAATGAGTTGTGGTTTCTCTCCCTCTTCCATGAGTTGTGGTTTCTCTCCCTCTATCAATGAGTTGTGGTTTCTCTCCCTCTATCAATGAGTTGTGGTTTCTCTCCCTCTATCAATGAGTTGTGGTTTCTCTCCCTCTATCAATGAGTTGTGGTTTCTCTCCCTCTCCCATGAGTTGTGGTTTCTCTCCCTCTATCAATGAGTTGTGGTTTCTCTCCCTCTATCAATGAGTTGTGGTTTCTCTCCTCTCCCATGAGTTGTGGTTTCTCTCCCTCTATCAATGAGTTGTGGTTTCTCTCCCTCTATCAATGAGTTGTGGTTTCTCTCCCTCTATCAATGAGTTGTGGTTTCTCTCCCTCTATCAATGAGTTGTGGTTTCTCTCCCTCTCCCATGAGTTGTGGTTTCTCTCCCTCTATCAATGAGTTGTGGTTTCTCTCCCTCTATCAATGAGTTGTGGTTTCTCTCCCTCTCCCATGAGTTGTGGTTTCTCTCCCTCTATCAATGAGTTGTGGTTTCTCTCCCTCTATCAATGAGTTGTGGTTTCTCTCCCTCTCCCATGAGTTGTGGTTTCTCTCCCTCTATCAATGAGTTGTGGTTTCTCTCCCTCTCCCATGAGTTGTGGTTTCTCTCCCTCTCCCATGAGTTGTGGTTTCTCTCCCTCTATCAATGAGTTGTGGTTTCTCTCCCTCTATCAATGAGTTGTGGTTTCTCTCCCTCTCCCATGAGTTGTGGTTTCTCTCCCTCTCCCATGAGTTGTGGTTTCTCTCCCTCTCCCATGAGTTGTGGTTTCTCTCCCTCTATCAATGAGTTGTGGTTTCTCTCCCTCTATCAATGAGTTGTGGTTTCTCTCCCTCTCCCATGAGTTGTGGTTTCTCTCCCTCAATGAGTTGTGGTTTCTCTCCCTCTATCAATGAGTTGTGGTTTCTCTCCCTCTCCCATGAGTTGTGGTTTCTCTCCCTCTCAATGAGTTGTGGTTTCTCTCCCTCTATCAATGAGTTGTGGTTTCTCTCCCTCTATCAATGAGTTGTGGTTTCTCTCCCTCTATCAATGAGTTGTGGTTTCTCTCCCTCTCCCATGAGTTGTGGTTTCTCTCCCTCTATCAATGAGTTGTGGTTTCTCTCCCTCTCCCATGAGTTGTGGTTTCTCTCCCTCTATCAATGAGTTGTGGTTTCTCCCTCTATCAATGAGTTGTGGTTTCTCTCCCTCTATCAATGAGTTGTGGTTTCTCTCCCTCTATCAATGAGTTGTGGTTTCTCTCCCTCTCCCATGAGTTGTGGTTTCTCTCCCTCTCCTGAGTTGTGGTTTCTCTCCCTCTATCAATGAGTTGTGGTTTCTCTCTATCCTCTCAATGAGTTGTGGTTTCTCTCCCTCTATCAATGAGTTGTGGTTTCTCTCCCTCTATCAATGAGTTGTGGTTTCTCCCTCCCTCTCCATCAATGAGTTGTGGTTTCTCTCCCTCTATCAATGAGTTGTGGTTTCTCTCCCTCTATCAATGAGTTGTGGTTTCTCTCCCTCTATCAATGAGTTGTGGTTTCTCTCCCTCTCCCAATGAGTTGTGGTTTCTCTCCCTCTATCAATGAGTTGTGGTTTCTCTCCCTCTATCAATGAGTTGTGGTTTCTCTCCTCTATCAATGAGTTGTGGTTTCTCTCCCTCTATCAAGTTGTGGTTTCTCTCCCTCTATCCATGAGTTGTGGTTTCTCTCCCTCTCCCATGAGTTGTGGTTTCTCTCCCTCTATCAATGAGTTGTGGTTTCTCTCCCTCTATCAATGAGTTGTGGTTTCTCTCCCTCTCCAATGAGTTGTGGTTTCTCTCCCTCTGAGTTGTGGTTTCTCTCCCTCTATCAATGAGTTGTGGTTTCTCTCCCTCTCCCATGAGTTGTGGTTTCTCTCCCTCTATCAATGAGTTGTGGTTTCTCTCCTCTATCAATGAGTTGTGGTTTCTCTCCCTCTATCAATGAGTTGTGGTTTCTCTCCCTCTATCAATGAGTTGTGGTTTCTCTCCCTCTTCCATGAGTTGTGGTTTCTCTCCCTCTCCCATGAGTTGTGGTTTCTCTCCCTCTATCAATGAGTTGTGGTTTCTCTCCCTCTATCAATGAGTTGTGGTTTCTCTCCCTCTATCAATGAGTTGTGGTTTCTCTCCCTCTATCAATGACTTGTGGTTTCTCTCCCTCTCCCATGAGTTGTGGTTTCTCTCCCTCTATCAATGAGTTGTGGTTTCTCTCCCTCTTCCATGAGTTGTGGTTTCTCTCCCTCTATCAATGAGTTGTGGTTTCTCTCCCTCTCCCATGAGTTGTGGTTTCTCTCCCTCTATCAATGAGTTGTGGTTTCTCTCCCTCTATCAATGAGTTGTGGTTTCTCTCCCTCTATCAATGACTTGTGGTTACTCTCCCTCTCACATGAGTTGTGGTTTCTCTCCCTCTATCAATGAGTTGTGGTTTCTCTCCCTCTATCAATGAGTTGTGGTTTCTCTCCCTCTCCCATGAGTTGTGGTTTCTCTCCCTCTATCAATGAGTTGTGGTTTCTCTCCCTCTATCAATGACTTGTGGTTTCTCTCCCTCTCCCATGAGTTGTGGTTTCTCTCCCTCTATCAATGAGTTGTGGTTCTCTCCCTCTTCCATGAGTTGTGGTTTCTCTCCCTCTATCAATGATTTGTGGTTTCTCTCCCTCTATCAATGAGTTGTGGTTTCTCTCCCTCTATCAATGAGTTGTGGTTTCTCTCCCTCTATCAATGAGTTGTGGTTTCTCTCCCTCTATCAATGAGTTGTGGTTTCTCTCCCTCTATCAATGAGTTGTGGTTTCTCTCCCTCTCCCATGAGTTGTGGTTTCTCTCCCTCTATCAATGAGTTGTGGTTTCTCTCCCTCTATCAATGAGTTGTGGTTTCTCCCCTCTCCCATGAGTTGTGGTTTCTCTCCCTCTATCAATGAGTTGTGGTTTCTCTCCCTCTATCAATGAGTTGTGGTTTCTCTCCCTCTGAGTTGTGGTTTCATCAATGAGTTGTGGTTTCTCTCCCTCTATCCAATGAGTTGTGGTTTCTCTCCCTCTATCAATGAGTTGTGGTTTCTCTCCCTCTATCAATGACTTGTGGTTACTCTCCCTCTCCCATGAGTTGTGGTTTCTCTCCCTCTATCAATGAGTTGTGGTTTCTCTCCCTCTATCAATGAGTTGTGGTTTCTCTCCCTCTATCAATGAGTTGTGGTTTCTCTCCCTCTCCCATGAGTTGTGGTTTCTGAGTTGTGGTTTCTCCCTCTCCCATGAGTTGTGGTTTCTCTCCCTCTATCAATGAGTTGTGGTTTCTCTCCCTCTATCAATGAGTTGTGGTTTCTCTCCCTCTCCCATGAGTTGTGGTTTCTCTCCCTCTATCAATGAGTTGTGGTTTCTCTCCCTCTATCAATGAGTTGTGGTTTCTCTCCCTCTCCCATGAGTTGTGGTTTCTCTCCCTCTATCAATGAGTTGTGGTTTCTCTCCCTCTATCAATGAGTTGTGGTTTCTCTCCCTCTATCAATGAGTTGTGGTTTCTCTCCCTCTATCAATGAGTTGTGGTTTCTCTCCCTCTCCCATGAGTTGTGCTCTCCCTCTATCAATGAGTTGTGGTTTCTCTCCCTCTTCCATGAGTTGTGGTTTCTCTCCCTCTATCAATGAGTTGTGGTTTCTCTCCCTCTATCAATGAGTTGTGGTTTCTCTCCCTCTATCAATGAGTTGTGGTTTCTCTCCCTCTATCAATGAGTTGTGGTTTCTCTCCCTCTCCCATGAGTTGTGGTTTCTCTCCCTCTATCAATGAGTTGTGGTTTCTCTCCCTCTATCAATGAGTTGTGGTTTCTCTCCCTCTCCCATGAGTTGTGGTTTCTCTCCCTCTATCAATGAGTTGTGGTTTCTCTCCCTCTATCAATGAGTTGTGGTTTCTCTCCCTCTATCAATGAGTTGTGGTTTCTCTCCCTCTATCAATGAGTTGTGGTTTCTCTCCCTCTCCCATGAGTTGTGGTTTCTCTCCCTCTCATGAGTTGTGGTTTCTCTCCCTCTATCAATGAGTTGTGGTTTCTCTCCTCTATCAATGAGTTGTGGTTTCTCTCCCTCTCCCATGAGTTGTGGTTTCTGAGTTGTGGTTTCTCTCCCTCTATCAATGAGTTGTGGTTTCTCTCCCTCTATCAATGAGTTGTGGTTTCTCTCCCTCTATCAATGAGTTGTGGTTTCTCTCCCTCTATCAATGAGTTGTGGTTTCTCTCCTCTCCCAATGAGTTGTGGTTTCTCTCCCTCTATCAATGAGTTGTGGTTTCTCTCCCTCTATCAATGAGTTGTGGTTTCTCTCCCTCTCCCATGAGTTGTGGTTTCTCTCCCTCCAATGAGTTGTGGTTTCTCTCCTCTATCAATGAGTTGTGGTTTCTCTCCCTCTATCAATGAGTTGTGGTTTCTCTCCCTCTCCCATGAGTTGTGGTTTCTCTCCCTCTATCAATGAGTTGTGGTTTCTCTCCCTCTATCAATGAGTTGTGGTTTCTCTCCCTCTATCAATGAGTTGTGGTTTCTCTCCCTCTATCAATGAGTTGTGGTTTCTCTCCCTCTCCCATCAATGAGTTGTGGTTTCTCTCCCTCTATCAATGAGTTGTGGTTTCTCTCCCTCCCCATGAGTTGTGGTTTCTCTCCCTCTATCAATGAGTTGTGGTTTCTCTCCCTCTATCAATGAGTTGTGGTTTCTCTCCCTCTCCCATGAGTTGTGGTTTCTCTCCCTCTATCAATGAGTTGTGGTTTCTCTCCCTCTATCAATGAGTTGTGGTTTCTCTCCCTCTATCAATGAGTTGTGGTTTCTCTCCCTCTATCAATGAGTTGTGGTTTCTCTCCCTCTCCCATGAGTTGTGGTTTCTCTCCCTCTATCAATGAGTTGTGGTTTCTCTCCCTCTATCAATGAGTTGTGGTTTCTCTCCCTCTATCAATGAGTTGTGGTTTCTCTCCCTCTCCCCTGAGTTGTGGTTTCTCTCCTCTCCCATGAGTTGTGGTTTCTCTCCCTCTCCCATGAGTTGTGGTTTCTCTCCCTCTATCAATGAGTTGTGGTTTCTCTCCTCTATCAATGAGTTGTGGTTTCTCTCCCTCTCCCATGAGTTGTGGTTTCTCTCCCTCTATCAATGAGTTGTGGTTTCTCTCCCTCTATCAATGAGTTGTGGTTTCTCTCCCTCTCCCATGAGTTGTGGTTTCTCTCCCTCTATCAATGAGTTGTGGTTTCTCTCAATGAGTTGTGGTTTCTCTCCCTCTATCAATGAGTTGTGGTTTCTCTCCCTCTATCAATGAGTTGTGGTTTCTCTCCCTCCCCATCTATCAATGAGTTGTGGTTTCTCTCCCTCTCCATGAGTTGTGGTTTCTCTCCCTCTATCAATGAGTTGTGGTTTCTCTCCCTCTCCAATGAGTTGTGGTTTCTCTCCCTCTATCAATGAGTTGTGGTTTCTCTCCCTCTATCAATGAGTTGTGGTTTCTCTCCCTCTCCCATGAGTTGTGGTTTCTCTCCTCTATCAATGAGTTGTGGTTTCTCTCCCTCTATCAATGAGTTGTGGTTTCTCTCCCTCTCCCATGAGTTGTGGTTTCTCTCCCTCTATCAATGAGTTGTGGTTTCTCTCCTCTATGAGTTGTGGTTTCTCTCCCTCTATCAATGAGTTGTGGTTTCTCTCCCTCTATCAATGAGTTGTGGTTTCTCTCCCTCTATCAATGAGTTGTGGTTTCTCTCCCTCTCCAATGAGTTGTGGTTTCTCTCCCTCTATCAATGAGTTGTGGTTTCTCTCCCTCTATCAATGAGTTGTGGTTTCTCTCCCTCTCCCATGAGTTGTGGTTTCTCTCCCTCTATCAATGAGTTGTGGTTTCTCTCCCTCTATCAATGAGTTGTGGTTTCTCTCCCTCTCCAATGAGTTGTGGTTTCTCTCCCTCTATCAATGAGTTGTGGTTTCTCTCCTCTATCAATGAGTTGTGGTTTCTCTCCCTCTCCCATGAGTTGTGGTTTCTCTCCCTCTATCAATGAGTTGTGGTTTCTCTCCCTCTATCAATGAGTTGTGGTTTCTCTCCCTCTCCATGAGTTGTGGTTTCTCTCCCTCTCCCTCTATCAATGAGTTGTGGTTTCTCTCCCTCTATCAATGAGTTGTGGTTTCTCTCCCTCTATCAATGAGTTGTGGTTTCTCTCCCTCTCCCATGAGTTGTGGTTTCTCTCCCTCTATGAGTTGTGGTTTCTCTCCCTCTATCAATGAGTTGTGGTTTCTCTCCCTCTATCAATGAGTTGTGGTTTCTCTCCCTCTATCAATGAGTTGTGGTTTCTCTCCCTCTATCATGAGTTGTGGTTTCTCTCCCTCTATCAATGAGTTGTGGTTTCTCTCCCTCTATCAATGAGTTGTGGTTTCTCTCCCTCTCCCATGAGTTGTGGTTTCTCTCCCTCTATCAATGAGTTGTGGTTTCTCTCCCTCTATCAATGACTTGTGGTTTCTCTCCCTCTCCCATGAGTTGTGGTTTCTCTCCCTCTATCAATGAGTTGTGGTTTCTCTCCCTCTATCAATGAGTTGTGGTTTCTCTCCCTCTATCAATGAGTTGTGGTTTCTCTCCCTCTATCAATGAGTTGTGGTTTCTCTCCCTCTATCAATGAGTTGTGGTTTCTCTCCCCATGAGTTGTGGTTTCTCTCCCTCTATCAATGAGTTGTGGTTTCTCTCCCTCTCCCAATGAGTTGTGGTTTCTCTCCCTCTCCCATGAGTTGTGGTTTCTCTCCTCTATCAATGAGTTGTGGTTTCTCTCCCTCTCCATGAGTTGTGGTTTCTCTCCCTCTATCAATGAGTTGTGGTTTCTCTCCCTCTATCAATGAGTTGTGGTTTCTCTCCCTCTATCAATGAGTTGTGGTTTCTCTCCCTCTATCAATGAGTTGTGGTTTCTCTCCCTCTAATGAGTTGTGGTTTCTCTCCCTCTATCAATGAGTTGTGGTTTCTCTCCCTCTATCAATGAGTTGTGGTTTCTCTCCCTCTATCAATGAGTTGTGGTTTCTCTCCCTCTATCAATGAGTTGTGGTTTCTCTCCCTCTCCCATGAGTTGTGGTTTCTCTCTCCCTCTATCAATGAGTTGTGGTTTCTCTCCCTCTCCATGAGTTGTGGTTTCTCTCCCTCTATCAATGAGTTGTGGTTTCTCTCCCTCTATCAATGAGTTGTGGTTTCTCTCCCTCTATCCATGAGTTGTGGTTTCTCTCCCCAATGAGTTGTGGTTTCCCCCTCTATCAATGAGTTGTGGTTTCTCTCCCTCTATCAATGAGTTGTGGTTTCTCTCCCTCTATCAATGAGTTGTGGTTTCTCTCCCTCTATCAATGAGTTGTGGTTTCTCTCCCTCTCCCATGAGTTGTGGTTTCTCTCCCTCTATCAATGAGTTGTGGTTTCTCTCCCTCTTCCATGAGTTGTGGTTTCTCTCCCTCTATCAATGAGTTGTGGTTTCTCTCCCTCTATCAATGAGTTGTGGTTTCTCTCCCTCTATCAATGAGTTGTGGTTTCTCTCCCTCTATCAATGAGTTGTGGTTTCTCTCCCTCTATCAATGAGTTGTGGTTTCTCTCCCTCTATCAATGACTTGTGGTTTCTCTCCCTCTCCCATGAGTTGTGGTTTCTCTCCCTCTATCAATGAGTTGTGGTTTCTCTCCCTCTATCAATGAGTTGTGGTTTCTCTCCCTCTTCCATGAGTTGTGGTTTCTCTCCCTCTATCAATGAGTTGTGGTTTCTCTCCCTCTATCAATGAGTTGTGGTTTCTCTCCCTCTCCCATGAGTTGTGGTTTCTCTCCCTCTATCAATGAGTTGTGGTTTCTCTCCCTCTTCCATGAGTTGTGGTTTCTCTCCCTCTATCAATGAGTTGTGGTTTCTCTCCCTCTATCAATGACTTGTGGTTTCTCTCCCTCTCCCATGAGTTGTGGTTTCTCTCCCTCTATCAATGAGTTGTGGTTTCTCTCCCTCTATCAATGAGTTGTGGTTTCTCTCCCTCTATCAATGAGTTGTGGTTTCTTGAGTTGTGGTTTCTCTCCCTCTATCAATGAGTTGTGGTTTCTCTCCCTCTCCCATGAGTTGTGGTTTCTCTCCCTCTATCAATGAGTTGTGGTTTCTCTCCCTCTATCAATGAGTTGTGGTTTCTCTCCCTCTATCAATGAGTTGTGGTTTCTCTCCCTCTATCAATGACTTGTGGTTTCTCTCCCTCTCCCATGAGTTGTGGTTTCTCTCCCTCTATCAATGAGTTGTGGTTTCTCTCCCTCTTCCATGAGTTGTGGTTTCTCTCCCTCTATCAATGAGTTGTGGTTTCTCTCCCTCTCCCATGAGTTGTGGTTTCTCTCCCTCTCCCATGAGTTGTGGTTTCTCTCCCTCTATCAATGAGTTGTGGTTTCTCTCCCTCTATCAATGACTTGTGGTTACTCTCCCTCTCATGAGTTGTGGTTTCTCTCCCTCTATCAATGAGTTGTGGTTTCTCTCCCTCTATCAATGAGTTGTGGTTTCTCTCCCTCTCCCATGAGTTGTGGTTTCTCTCCCTCTATCAATGAGTTGTGGTTTCTCTCCCTCTATCAATGACTTGTGGTTTCTCTCCCTCTCCCATGAGTTGTGGTTTCTCTCCCTCTATCAATGAGTTGTGGTTTCTCTCCCTCTTCCATGAGTTGTGGTTTCTCTCCCTCTATCAATGAGTTGTGGTTTCTCTCCCTCTATCAATGAGTTGTGGTTTCTCTCCCTCTATCAATGAGTTGTGGTTTCTCTCCCTCTATCAATGAGTTGTGGTTTCTCTCCTCTCTCCATGAGTTGTGGTTTCTCTCCCTCTATCAATGAGTTGTGGTTTCTCTCCCTCTATCAATGAGTTGTGGTTTCTCTCCCTCTCCCAATGAGTTGTGGTTTCTCTCCCTCTATCAATGAGTTGTGGTTTCTCTCCCTCTATCAATGAGTTGTGGTTTCTCTCCCTCTCTGAGTTGTGGTTTCTCTCCCTCTATCAATGAGTTGTGGTTTCTCTCCTCTATCAATGAGTTGTGGTTTCTCTCCCTCTATCAATGAGTTGTGGTTTCTCTCCCTCTATCAATGAGTTGTGGTTTCTCTCCCTCTCCCATGAGTTGTGGTTTCTCTCCCTCTATCAATGAGTTGTGGTTTCTCTCCCTCTATCAATGAGTTGTGGTTTCTCTCCCTCTATCAATGAGTTGTGGTTTCTCTCCTCTATCAATGAGTTGTGGTTTCTCTCCCTCTCCCAATGAGTTGTGGTTTCTCTCCCTCTATCAATGAGTTGTGGTTTCTCTCCCTCTATCAATGAGTTGTGGTTTCTCTCCCTCTATCAATGAGTTGTGGTTTCTCTCCTCTCCCATGAGTTGTGGTTTCTCTCCCTCTATCAATGAGTTGTGGTTTCTCTCCCTCTATCAATGAGTTGTGGTTTCTCTCCCTCTCCCATGAGTTGTGGTTTCTCTCCCTCTATCAATGAGTTGTGGTTTCTCTCCCTCTATCAATGACTTGTGGTTTCTCTCCCTCTCCCATGAGTTGTGGTTTCTCTCCAATGAGTTGTGGTTTCTCTCCCTCTCAATGAGTTGTGGTTTCTCTCCCTCTATCAATGAGTTGTGGTTTCTCTCCCTCTATCAATGAGTTGTGGTTTCTCTCCCTCTCCATGAGTTGTGGTTTCTCTCCCTCTATCAATGAGTTGTGGTTTCTCCCTCTATCAATGAGTTGTGGTTTCTCTCCTCTATCAATGAGTTGTGGTTTTGTGGTCTCCCTCTATCAATGAGTTGTGGTTTCTCTCCCTCTCCCATGAGTTGTGGTTTCTCTCCCTCTATCAATGAGTTGTGGTTTCTCTCCCTCTATCAATGAGTTGTGGTTTCTCTCCCTCTCCCATGAGTTGTGGTTTCTCTCCCTCTATCAATGAGTTGTGGTTTCTCTCCCTCTATCAATGAGTTGTGGTTTCTCTCCCTCTCCCATGAGTTGTTTCTCTCCCTCTATCAATGAGTTTGGTTTCTCCCTCTATCAATGAGTTGTGGTTTCTCTCCCTCTATCAATGAGTTGTGGTTTCTCTCCCTCTATCAATGAGTTGTGGTTTCTCTCCCTCTATCAATGAGTTGTGGTTTCTCTCCCTCTATCAATGAGTTGTGGTTTCTCTCCCTCTCAATGAGTTGTGGTTTCTCTCCCTCTATCAATGAGTTGTGGTTTCTCTCCCTCTATCAATGAGTTGTGGTTTCTCTCCTCTATCAATGAGTTGTGGTTTCTCTCCTCTCTATCAATGAGTTGTGGTTTCTCTCCCTCTATCAATGAGTTGTGGTTTCTCTCCTCTCCCATGAGTTGTGGTTTCTCCCTCTATCAATGAGTTGTGGTTTCTCTCCCTCTATCAATGAGTTGTGGTTTCTCTCCCTCTATCAATGAGTTGTGGTTTCTCTCCCTCTATCAATGAGTTGTGGTTTCTCTCCCTCTCCCATGAGTTGTGGTTTCTCTCCCTCTATCAATGAGTTGTGGTTTCTCTCCCTCTATCAATGAGTTGTGGTTTCTCTCCCTCTATCAATGAGTTGTGGTTTCTCTCCCTCTCCATGAGTTGTGGTTTCTCTCCTCTATCAATGAGTTGTGGTTTCTCTCCCTCTATCAATGAGTTGTGGTTTCTCTCCCTCTATCAATGAGTTGTGGTTTCTCTCCCTCTATCAATGAGTTGTGGTTTCTCTCTCCTCTCCCAATGAGTTGTGGTTTCTCTCCCTCCCATGAGTTGTGGTTTCTATCAATGAGTTGTGGTTTCTCTCCTCTATCAATGAGTTGTGGTTTCTCTCCCTCTCTCCCAATGAGTTGTGGTTTCTCTCCCTCTATCAATGAGTTGTGGTTTCTCTCCCTCTCCAATGAGTTGTGGTTTCTCCCTCTCCAATGAGTTGTGGTTTCTCTCCCTCTCAATGAGTTGTGGTTTCTCTCCCTCTATCAATGAGTTGTGGTTTCTCTCCCTCTATCAATGAGTTGTGGTTTCTCTCCCTATCAATGAGTTGTGGTTTCTCTCCCTCTATCAATGAGTTGTGGTTTCTCTCCCTCTATCAATGAGTTGTGGTTTCTCTCCCTCCCTCTATCAATGAGTTGTGGTTTCTCTCCCTCTCAATGAGTTGTGGTTTCTCTCCCTCTCAATGAGTTGTGGTTTCTCTCCCTCTATCAATGAGTTGTGGTTTCTCTCCCTCTATCAATGAGTTGTGGTTTCTCTCCCTCAATGAGTTGTGGTTTCTCTATCAATGAGTTGTGGTTTCTCTCCCTCTCCCATGAGTTGTGGTTTCTCTCCCTCTATCAATGAGTTGTGGTTTCTCAATGAGTTGTGGTTTCTCTCCCTCTATCAATGAGTTGTGGTTTCTCTCCCTCTCCATGAGTTGTGGTTTCTCTCCCTCCTCTATCAATGAGTTGTGGTTTCTCTCCCTCTATCAATGAGTTGTGGTTTCTCTCCTCTCCCAATGAGTTGTGGTTTCTCTCCCTCTATCAATGAGTTGTGGTTTCTCTCCCTCTATCAATGAGTTGTGGTTTCTCTCCCTCTCCCAATGAGTTGTGGTTTCTCTCCCTCTATCAATGAGTTGTGGTTTCTCTCCCTCTATCAATGAGTTGTGGTTTCTCTCCCTCTCCCATGAGTTGTGGTTTCTCTCCCTCTATCAATGAGTTGTGGTTTCTCTCCTCTCCCATGAGTTGTGGTTTCTCTCCCCTCTATCAATGAGTTGTGGTTTCTCTCCTCTATCAATGAGTTGTGGTTTCTCTCCCTCTATCAATGAGTTGTGGTTTCTCTCCCTCTATCAATGAGTTGTGGTTTCTCTCCCTCTATCAATGAGTTGTGGTTTCTCTCCCTCTATCAATGAGTTGTGGTTTCTCTCCCTCTATCAATGAGTTGTGGTTTCTCTCCCTCTCCCAATGAGTTGTGGTTTCTCTCCCTCTCCCTCAATGAGTTGTGGTTTCTCTCCCTCTATCAATGAGTTGTGGTTTCTCTCCCTCTCCCAATGAGTTGTGGTTTCTCTCCCTCTATCAATGAGTTGTGGTTTCTCTCCCTCTTCCATGAGTTGTGGTTTCTCTCCCTCTATCAATGAGTTGTGGTTTCTCTCCCTCTCCCATGAGTTGTGGTTTCTCTCCCTCTATCAATGAGTTGTGGTTTCTCTCCCTCTATCAATGAGTTGTGGTTTCTCTCCCATGAGTTGTGGTTTCTCTCCCTCTATCAATGAGTTGTGGTTTCTCTCCCTCTATCAATGAGTTGTGGTTTCTCTCCCTCTCCCATGAGTTGTGGTTTCTCTCCCTCTATCAATGAGTTGTGGTTTCTCTCCCTCTATCAATGAGTTGTGGTTTCTCCTCTCTCTATCAATGAGTTGTGGTTTCTCTCCCTCTATGAGTTTCTCTCCCTCTATCAATGAGTTGTGGTTTCTCCTCTTCCATGAGTTGTGGTTTCTCTCCTCTATGAGTTGTGGTTTCTCTCCCTCTCCCATGAGTTGTGGTTTCTCTCCCTCTCCCATGAGTTGTGGTTTCTCTCCTCTATCAATGAGTTGTGGTTTCTCTCCCTCTATCAATGAGTTGTGGTTTCTCTCCCTCTATCAATGAGTTGTGGTTTCTCTCCCTCTATCAATGAGTTGTGGTTTCTCTCCCTCTATCAATGAGTTGTGGTTTCTCTCCCTCTCCCATGAGTTGTGGTTTCTCTCCCTCTATCAATGAGTTGTGGTTTCTCTCCTCTATCAATGAGTTGTGGTTTCTCTCCCTCTCCCATGAGTTGTGGTTTCTCTCCTCTATCAATGAGTTGTGGTTTCTCTCCCTCTATCAATGAGTTGTGGTTTCTTCTATCAATGAGTTGTGGTTTCTCTCCCTCTATCAATGAGTTGTGGTTTCTCTCCCTCTCCCAATGAGTTGTGGTTTCTCTCCCTCTTCCATGAGTTTCTCTCCCTCTATCAATGAGTTGTGGTTTCTCTCCCTCTATCAATGAGTTGTGGTTTCTCTCCCTCTATCAATGAGTTGTGGTTTCTCTCCCTCTATCAATGAGTTGTGGTTTCTCTCCCTCTCTCCCCCTGAGTTGTGGTTTCTCTCCCTCTATCAATGAGTTGTGGTTTCTCTCCCTCTATCAATGAGTTGTGGTTTCTCTCCCTCTCCCATGAGTTGTGGTTTCTCTCCCTCTATCAATGAGTTGTGGTTTCTCTCCCTCTATCAATGAGTTGTGGTTTCTCTCCCTCTATCAATGAGTTGTGGTTTCTCTCCCTCTATCAATGAGTTGTGGTTTCTCTCCCTCTTCCATGAGTTGTGGTTTCTCTCCCTCTATCAATGAGTTGTGGTTTCTCTCCCTCTATCAATGAGTTGTGGTTTCTCCCTCCCTGAGTTGTGGTTTCTCTCCTCTATCAATGAGTTGTGGTTTCTCTCCCTCTATCAATGAGTTGTGGTTTCTCTCCCTCTCCCATGAGTTGTGGTTTCTCTCCTCTATCAATGAGTTGTGGTTTCTCTCCCTCTATCAATGAGTTGTGGTTTCTCTCCTCTATCAATGAGTTGTGGTTTCTCTCCCTCTATCAATGAGTTGTGGTTTCTCTCCCTCTATCCATGAGTTGTGGTTTCTCTCCCTCTATCAATGTTGTGGTTTCTCTCCCTCTATCAATGAGTTGTGGTTTCTCTCCCTCTATCAATGAGTTGTGGTTTCTCTCCCTCTATCAATGAGTTGTGGTTTCTCTCCCTCTCCAATGAGTTGTGGTTTCTCTCCTCTATCAATGAGTTGTGGTTTCTCTCCCTCTATCAATGAGTTGTGGTTTCTCTCCCTCTATCAATGAGTTGTGGTTTCTCTCCCTCTATCAATGAGTTGTGGTTTCTCTCCCTCTATCAATGAGTTGTGGTTTCTCTCCCTCTATCAATGAGTTGTGGTTTCTCTCCCTCTATCAATGAGTTGTGGTTTCTCTCCCTCTATCAATGAGTTGTGGTTTCTCCCTCTCCCATGAGTTGTGGTTTCTCTCCCTCTATCAATGAGTTGTGGTTTCTCTCCCTCTATCAATGAGTTGTGGTTTCTCTCCCTCTCCCATGAGTTGTGGTTTCTCTCCCTCTATCAATGAGTTGTGGTTTCTCTCCCTCTATCAATGAGTTGTGGTTTCTCTCCCTCTCCCATGAGTTGTGGTTTCTCTCCCTCTATCAATGAGTTGTGGTTTCTCTCCCTCTATCAATGAGTTGTGGTTTCTCTCCCTCTATCAATGAGTTGTGGTTTCTCTCCCTCTATCAATGAGTTGTGGTTTCTCTCCCTCTATCAATGAGTTGTGGTTTCTCTCCCTCTATCAATGAGTTGTGGTTTCTCTCCCTCTCCCATGAGTTGTGGTTTCTCTCCCTCTCCCATGAGTTGTGGTTTCTCTCCCTCTATCAATGAGTTGTGGTTTCTCTCCCTCTATCAATGAGTTGTGGTTTCTCTCCCTCTCCCATGAGTTGTGGTTTCTCTCCCTCTATCAATGACTTGTGGTTTCTCTCCCTCTCCCATGAGTTGTGGTTTCTCTCCCTCTATCAATGAGTTGTGGTTTCTCTCCCTCTTCCATGAGTTGTGGTTTCTCTCCCTCTATCAATGAGTTGTGGTTTCTCTCCCTCTATCAATGAGTTGTGGTTTCTCTCCCTCTCCCATGAGTTGTGGTTTCTCTCCCTCTATCAATGAGTTGTGGTTTCTCTCCCTCTATCAATGAGTTGTGGTTTCTCTCCCTCTCCATGAGTTGTGGTTTCTCTCCCTCTATCAATGAGTTGTGGTTTCTCTCCCTCTATCAATGAGTTGTGGTTTCTCTCCCTCTCCCATGAGTTGTGGTTTCTCTCCCTCTATCAATGAGTTGTGGTTTCTCTCCCTCTATCAATGACTTGTGGTTTCTCTCCCTCTCCATGAGTTGTGGTTTCTCTCCCTCTATCAATGAGTTGTGGTTTCTCTCCCTCTATCAATGAGTTGTGGTTTCTCTCCCTCTATCAATGAGTTGTGGTTTCTCTCCCTCTATCAATGAGTTGTGGTTTCTCTCCCTATGAGTTGTGGTTTCTCTCCCTCTATCAATGAGTTGTGGTTTCTCTCCCTCTATCAATGAGTTGTGGTTTCTCTCCCTCTCCCATGAGTTGTGGTTTCTCTCCCTCTATCAATGAGTTGTGGTTTCTCTCCCTCTATCAATGAGTTGTGGTTTCTCTCCCTCTCCTCTCCCTCTATCAATGAGTTGTGGTTTCTCTCCCTCTATCAATGACTTGTGGTTTCTCTCCCTCTCCCATGAGTTGTGGTTTCTCTCCCTCTATCAATGAGTTGTGGTTTCTCTCCCTCTTCCATGAGTTGTGGTTTCTCTCCCTCTATCAATGAGTTGTGGTTTCTCTCCCTCTATCAATGACTTGTGGTTACTCTCCCTCTCCCATGAGTTGTGGTTTCTCTCCCTCTATCAATGAGTTGTGGTTTCTTTCCCTCTATCAATGAGTTGTGGTTTCTCTCCCTCTATCAATGAGTTGTGGTTTCTCTCCCTCTCCCATGAGTTGTGGTTTCTCTCCCTCTCCCATGAGTTGTGGTTTCTCTCCCTCTCCCATGAGTTGTGGTTTCTCTCCCTCTATCAATGAGTTGTGGTTTCTCTCCCTCTATCAATGAGTTGTGGTTTCTCTCCCTCTCCCATGAGTTGTGGTTTCTCTCCCTCTATCAATGAGTTGTGGTTTCTCTCCCTCTATCAATGAGTTGTGGTTTCTCTCCCTCTCCCATGAGTTGTGGTTTCGCTCCCTCTATCAATGAGTTGTGGTTACTCTCCCTCTATCAATGAGTTGTGGTTTCTCTCCCTCTATCAATGAGTTGTGGTTTCTCTCCCTCTATCAATGAGTTGTGGTTTCTCTCCCTCTATCAATGAGTTGTGGTTTCTCTCCCTCTCCCATGAGTTGTGGTTTCTCTCCCTCTCCCATGAGTTGTGGTTTCTCTCCCTCTCCCATGAGTTGTGGTTTCTCTCCCTCTATCAATGAGTTGTGGTTTCTCTCCCTCTATCAATGAGTTGTGGTTTCTCTCCCTCTCCCATGAGTTGTGGTTTCTCTCCCTCTATCAATGAGTTGTGGTTTCTCTCCCTCTATCAATGAGTTGTGGTTTCTCTCCCTCTCCCATGAGTTGTGGTTTCTCTCCCTCTATCAATGAGTTGTGGTTACTCTCCCTCTATCAATGAGTTGTGGTTTCTCTCCCTCTATCAATGAGTTGTGGTTTCTCTCCCTCTATCAATGACTTGTGGTTTCTCTCCCTCTCCCATGAGTTGTGGTTTCTCTCCCTCTATCAATGAGTTGTGGTTTCTCTCCCTCTTCCATGAGTTGTGGTTTCTCTCCCTCTATCAATGAGTTGTGGTTTCTCTCCCTCTCCCATGAGTTGTGGTTTCTCTCCCTCTATCAATGAGTTGTGGTTTCTCTCCCTCTATCAATGAGTTGTGGTTTCTCTCCTCTCATGAGTTGTGGTTTCTCTCCCTCTATCATGAGTTGTGGTTTCTCTCCCTCTATCAATGAGTTGTGGTTTCTCTCCCTCAATGAGTTGTGGTTTCTCTCCCTCTATCAATGAGTTGTGGTTTCTCTCCCTCTATCAATGAGTTGTGGTTTCTCTCCCTCTATCAATGAGTTGTGGTTTCTCTCCCTCTATCAATGAGTTGTGGTTTCTCTCCCTCTCCCATGAGTTGTGGTTTCTCTCCCTCTATCAATGAGTTGTGGTTTCTCTCCCTCTCAATGAGTTGTGGTTTCAAATGAGTTGTGGTTTCTCTCCCTCTCCCATGAGTTGTGTTCTCTCCTCTCCAATGAGTTGTGGTTTCTCTCCCTCTCCCATGAGTTGTGGTTTCTCTCCCTCTATCAATGAGTTGTGGTTTCTCTCCCTCTATCAATCTCTCATGAGTTGTGGTTTCTCTCCCTCTATCAATGAGTTGTGGTTTCTCTCCCTCTATCAATGAGTTGTGGTTTCTCTCCCTCTCCCATGAGTTGTGGTTTCTCTCCCTCTATCAATGAGTTGTGGTTTCTCTCCCTCTATCAATGAGTTGTGGTTTCTCTCCCTCTCCCATGAGTTGTGGTTTCTCTCCCTCTATCAATGAGTTGTGGTTTCTCTCCTCTATCAATGAGTTGTGGTTTCTCTCCCTCTATCAATGAGTTGTGGTTTCTCTCCCTCTATCAATGAGTTGTGGTTTCTCTCCCTCTATCAATGAGTTGTGGTTTCTCTCCCTCTCCATGAGTTGTGGTTTCTCTCCCTCTATCAATGAGTTGTGGTTTCTCTCCCTCTATCAATGAGTTGTGGTTTCTCTCCCTCTATCAATGAGTTGTGGTTTCTCTCCCTCTATCAATGAGTTGTGGTTTCTCTCCCTCTATCAATGACTTGTGGTTTCTCTCCCTCTCCCATGAGTTGTGGTTTCTCTCCCTCTATCAATGAGTTGTGGTTTCTCTCCCTCTATCAATGAGTTGTGGTTTCTCTCCCTCTCCATGAGTTGTGGTTTCTCTCCCTCTATCAATGAGTTGTGGTTTCTCTCCCTCTATCAATGACTTGTGGTTTCTCTCCCTCTCCCATGAGTTGTGGTTTCTCTCCCTCTATCAATGAGTTGTGGTTTCTCTCCCTCTTCCATGAGTTGTGGTTTCTCTCCCTCTATCAATGAGTTGTGGTTTCTCTCCCTCTATCAATGAGTTGTGGTTTCTCTCCCTCTATCAATGAGTTGTGGTTTCTCTCCTCTATCAATGAGTTGTGGTTTCTCTCCCTCTATCAATGAGTTGTGGTTTCTCTCCCTCTCCCATGAGTTGTGGTTTCTCTCCCTCTCCCATGAGTTGTGGTTTCTCTCCCTCTATCAATGAGTTGTGGTTTCTCTCCCTCTATCAATGAGTTGTGGTTTCTCTCCCTCTATCAATGAGTTGTGGTTTCTCTCCCTCTCCCATGAGTTGTGGTTTCTCTCCCTCTATCAATGAGTTGTGGTTTCTCTCCTCTATCAATGAGTTGTGGTTTCTCTCCCTCTCCCATGAGTTGTGGTTTCTATCAATGAGTTGTGGTTTCTCTCCCTCTATCAATGAGTTGTGGTTTCTCTCCCTCTATCAATGAGTTGTGGTTTCTCTCCCTCTATCAATGAGTTGTGGTTTCTCTCCCTCTCCCATGAGTTGTGGTTTCTCTCCCTCTCCCATGAGTTGTGGTTTCTCTCCCTCTCCCATGAGTTGTGGTTTCTCTCCCTCTATCAATGAGTTGTGGTTTCTCTCCCTCTATCAATGAGTTGTGGTTTCTCTCCCTCTCCCATGAGTTGTGGTTTCTCTCCCTCTATCAATGAGTTGTGGTTTCTCTCCCTCTATCAATGAGTTGTGGTTTCTCTCCCTCTCCCATGAGTTGTGGTTTCTCTCCCTCTATCAATGAGTTGTGGTTTCTCTCCCTCTATCAATGAGTTGTGGTTTCTCTCCCTCTATCAATGAGTTGTGGTTTCTCTCCCTCTATCAATGAGTTGTGGTTTCTCTCCCTCTCCCATGAGTTGTGGTTTCTCTCCCTCTATCAATGAGTTGTGGTTTCTCTCCCTCTATCAATGAGTTGTGGTTTCTCTCCCTCTATCAATGACTTGTGGTTTCTCTCCCTCTATGAGTTGTGGTTTCTCTCCCTCTATCAATGAGTTGTGGTTTCTCTCCCTCTATCAATGAGTTGTGGTTTCTCTCCCTCCCATGAGTTGTGGTTTCTCTCCCTCTATCAATGAGTTGTGGTTTCTCTCCCTCTCCATGAGTTGTGGTTTCTCTCCCTCTATCAATGAGTTGTGGTTTCTCTCCCTCTATCAATGAGTTTGTGGTTTCTCTCCCTCTATCAATGAGTTGTGGTTTCTCTCCCTCTATCAATGAGTTGTGGTTTCTCTCCCTCTATCAATGAGTTGTGGTTTCTCTCCCTCTATCAATGAGTTGTGGTTTCTCTCCCTCTCCCATGAGTTGTGGTTTCTCTCCCTCTCCCATGAGTTGTGGTTTCTCTCCCTCTATCAATGAGTTGTGGTTTCTCTCCCTCTATCAATGAGTTGTGGTTTCTCTCCCTCTCCCATGAGTTGTGGTTTCTCTCCCTCTATCAATGAGTTGTGGTTTCTCTCCCTCTATCAATGAGTTGTGGTTTCTCTCCCTCTCCCATGAGTTGTGGTTTCTCTCCCTCTATCAATGAGTTGTGGTTTCTCTCCCTCTATCAATGAGTTGTGGTTTCTCTCTCCTCTCCCTCTATCAATGAGTTGTGGTTTCTCTCCCTCTATCAATGAGTTGTGGTTTCTCTCCCTCTATCAATGAGTTGTGGTTTCTCTCCCTCTCAATGAGTTGTGGTTTCTCTCCCTCTCAATGAGTTGTGGTTTCTCTCCCTCTCCCATGAGTTGTGGTTTCTCTCCCTCTCAATGAGTTGTGGTTTCTCTCCCTCTATCAATGAGTTGTGGTTTCTCTCCCTCTATCAATGAGTTGTGGTTTCTCTCCCTCCAATGAGTTGTGGTTTCTCTCCCTCTATCAATGAGTTGTGGTTTCTCTCCCTCTATCAATGAGTTGTGGTTTCTCTCCCTCTATCCATGAGTTGTGGTTTCTCTCCCTCTATCAATGAGTTGTGGTTTCTCTCCCTCTATCAATGAGTTGTGGTTTCTCTCCCTCTCCCATGAGTTGTGGTTTCTCTCCCTCTATCAATGAGTTGTGGTTTCTCTCCCTCTATCAATGAGTTGTGGTTTCTCTCCCTCTCCCATGAGTTGTGGTTTCTCCCCTCTATCAATGAGTTGTGGTTTCTCTCCCTCTATCAATGAGTTGTGGTTTCTCTCCCTCTCCCATGAGTTGTGGTTTCTCTCCCTCTATCAATGAGTTGTGGTTTCTCTCCCTCTATCAATGAGTTGTGGTTTCTCTCCCTCTCCCATGAGTTGTGGTTTCTCTCCTCTATCAATGAGTTGTGGTTTCTCTCCCTCTTCCATGAGTTGTGGTTTCTCTCCCTCTATCAATGAGTTGTGGTTTCTCTCCCTCTATCAATGAGTTGTGGTTTCTCTCCCTCTATCAATGAGTTGTGGTTTCTCTCCCTCTATCAATGAGTTGTGGTTTCTCTCCCTCTATCAATGAGTTGTGGTTTCTCTCCCTCTCCCATGAGTTGTGGTTTCTCTCCCTCTATCAATGAGTTGTGGTTTCTCTCCCTCTATCAATGAGTTGTGGTTTCTCTCCCTCTCCCATGAGTTGTGGTTTCTCTCCCTCTATCAATGAGTTGTGGTTTCTCTCCCTCTATCAATGAGTTGTGGTTTCTCTCCCTCTCCCATGAGTTGTGGTTTCTCTCCCTCTATCAATGAGTTGTTGAGTTGTGGTTTCTCTCCCTCTATCAATGAGTTGTGGTTTCTCTCCCTCTATCAATGACTTGTGGTTACTCTCCCTCTCCCATGAGTTGTGGTTTCTCTCCCTCTATCAATGAGTTGTGGTTTCTTTCCCTCTATCAATGAGTTGTGGTTTCTCTCCCTCTATCAATGAGTTGTGGTTTCTCTCCCTCTCCCATGAGTTGTGGTTTCTCTCCCTCTCCCATGAGTTGTGGTTTCTCTCCCTCTCCCATGAGTTGTGGTTTCTCTCCCTCTATCAATGAGTTGTGGTTTCTCTCCCTCTATCAATGAGTTGTGGTTTCTCTCCCTCTCCCATGAGTTGTGGTTTCTCTCCCTCTATCAATGAGTTGTGGTTTCTCTCCCTCTATCAATGAGTTGTGGTTTCTCTCCCTCTCCATGAGTTGTGGTTTCTCTCCCTCTATCAATGAGTTGTGGTTTCTCTCCCTCTATCAATGAGTTGTGGTTTCTCTCCCTCTATCAATGAGTTGTGGTTTCTCTCCCTCTATCAATGAGTTGTGGTTTCTCTCCCTCTATCAATGAGTTGTGGTTTCTCTCCCTCTCCCCTCTCCCATGAGTTGTGGTTTCTCTCCCTCTCCATGAGTTGTGGTTTCTCTCCCTCTATCAATGAGTTGTGGTTTCTCTCCTCTCCCTCTCCCATGAGTTGTGGTTTCTCTCCCTCTATCAATGAGTTGTGGTTTCTCTCCCTCTATCAATGAGTTGTGGTTTCTCTCCCTCTCCCATGAGTTGTGGTTTCTCCCTCCAATGAGTTGTGGTTTCTCTCCCTCTATCAATGAGTTGTGGTTTCTCTCCCTATCAATGAGTTGTGGTTTCTCTCCTCTAATGAGTTGTGGTTTCTCTCCCTCTCAATGAGTTGTGGTTTCTCTCCCTCTATCAATGAGTTGTGGTTTCTCTCCCTCTTCCATGAGTTGTGGTTTCTCTCCCTCTATCAATGATTTGTGGTTTCTCTCCCTCTATCAATGAGTTGTGGTTTCTCTCCCTCTATCAATGAGTTGTGGTTTCTCTCCCTCTATCAATGAGTTGTGGTTTCTCTCCCTCTATCAATGAGTTGTGGTTTCTCTCCCTCTATCAATGACTTGTGGTTACTCTCCCTCTCCCATGAGTTGTGGTTACTCTCCCTCTATCAATGAGTTGTGGTTTCTCTCCTCTATCAATGAGTTGTGGTTTCTCTCCCTCTCCCATGAGTTGTGGTTTCTCTCCCTCTATCAATGAGTTGTGGTTTCTCTCCCTCTATCAATGACTTGTGGTTTCTCTCCCTCTCCCATGAGTTGTGGTTTCTCTCCCTCTATCAATGAGTTGTGGTTTCTCTCCCTCTTCCATGAGTTGTGGTTTCTCTCCCTCTATCAATGAGTTGTGGTTTCTCTCCCTCTATCAATGACTTGTGGTTACTCTCCCTCTCCTCTCCCTCTATCAATGAGTTGTGGTTTCTCTCCCTCTATCAATGAGTTGTGGTTTCTCTCCCTCTATCAATGAGTTGTGGTTTCTCTCCCTCTATCAATGAGTTGTGGTTTCTCTCCCTCCCAATGAGTTGTGGTTTCTCTCCTCTATCAATGAGTTGTGGTTTCTCTCCCTCTATCAATGAGTTGTGGTTTCTCTCCCTCTATCAATGAGTTGTGGTTTCTCTCCCTATCAATGAGTTGTGGTTTCATGAGTTGTGGTTTCTCTCCCTCTCCCATGAGTTGTGGTTTCTCTCCCTCTATCAATGAGTTGTGGTTTCTCTCCCTCTCCATGAGTTGTGGTTTCTCTCCCTCTATCAATGAGTTGTGGTTTCCATGAGTTGTGGTTTCTCTCCCTCTATCAATGAGTTGTGGTTTCTCTCCTCTATCAATGAGTTGTGGTTTCTCTCCCTCTATCAATGAGTTGTGGTTTCTCTCCCTCTCCAATGAGTTGTGGTTTCTCTCCTCTCCCATCAGTTGTGGTTTCTCTCCTCTCCCATGAGTTGTGGTTTCTCTCCCTCTATCAATGAGTTGTGGTTTCTCTCCTCTATCAATGAGTTGTGGTTTCTCTCCCTCTATCAATGAGTTGTGGTTTCTCTCCTCTCCCATGAGTTGTGGTTTCTCTCCCTCTATCAATGAGTTGTGGTTTCTCTCCCTCTCCCATGAGTTGTGGTTTCTCTCCCTCTATCAATGAGTTGTGGTTTCTCTCCCTCTATCAATGAGTTGTGGTTTCTCTCCCTCTATCAATGAGTTGTGGTTTCTCTCCCTCTATCAATGACTTGTTTCTCTCCCTCTCCCATGAGTTGTGGTTTCTCTCCCTCTATCAATGAGTTGTGGTTTCTCTCCCTCTATCAATGAGTTGTGGTTTCTCTCCCTCTATCCATGAGTTGTGGTTTCTCTCCCTCTATCAATGAGTTGTGGTTTCTCTCCCTCTCAATGAGTTGTGGTTTCTCTCCCTCTATGAGTTGTGGTTTCTCTCCCTCTATCAATGAGTTGTGGTTTCTCTCCCTCTATCAATGAGTTGTGGTTTCTCTCCCTCTCCCATGAGTTGTGGTTTCTCTCCCTCTATCAATGAGTTGTGGTTTCTCTCCCTCTATCAATGAGTTGTGGTTTCTCTCCCTCTCCCATGAGTTGTGGTTTCTCTCCCTCTATCAATGAGTTGTGGTTTCTTCCCTCTATCAATGACTTGTGGTTTCTCTCCCTCTCCCATGAGTTGTGAGTTGTTTTCTCTCCTCTATCAATGAGTTGTGGTTTCTCTCCCTCTATCAATGAGTTGTGGTTTCTCTCCTCTATCAATGAGTTGTGGTTTCTCTCCCTCTCCCATGAGTTGTGGTTTCTCTCCCTCTATCAATGAGTTGTGGTTTCTCTCCCTCTATCAATGAGTTGTGGTTTCTCTCCCTCTCCATGAGTTGTGGTTTCTCTCCCTCTATCAATGAGTTGTGGTTTCTCTCCCCTCTATCAATGAGTTGTGGTTTCTCTCCCTCAATGAGTTGTGGTTTCTCTCCCTCTCCCATGAGTTGTGGTTTCTCTCCTCTATCAATGAGTTGTGGTTTCTCTCCCTCTTCCATGAGTTGTGGTTTCTCTCCCTCTATCAATGAGTTGTGGTTTCTCTCCCTCTATCAATGAGTTGTGGTTTCTCTCCCTCTATCAATGAGTTGTGGTTTCTCTCCCTCTATCAATGAGTTGTGGTTTCTCTCCCTCTATCAATGAGTTGTGGTTTCTCTCCCTCTATCAATGAGTTGTGGTTTGAGTTGTGGTTTCTCTCCCTCTATCAATGAGTTGTGGTTTCTCTCCCTCTATCAATGAGTTGTGGTTTCTCTCCCTCTCCCATGAGTTGTGGTTTCTCTCCCTCTATCAATGAGTTGTGGTTTCTCTCCCTCTATCAATGAGTTGTGGTTTCTCTCCCTCTCCCATGAGTTGTGGTTTCTCTCCCTCTATCAATGAGTTGTGGTTTCTCTCCTCTCCATGAGTTGTGGTTTCTCTCCCTCTATCAATGAGTTGTGGTTTCTCTCCCTCTATCAATGAGTTGTGGTTTCTCTCCTCTCCCATGAGTTGTGGTTTCTCTCCCTCTATCAATGAGTTGTGGTTTCTCTCCCTCTATCAATGAGTTGTGGTTTCTCTCCCTCTATCAATGAGTTGTGGTTTCTCTCCCTCTCCCATGAGTTGTGGTTTCTCTCCCTCTCCCATGAGTTGTGGTTTCTCTCCCTCTCCCATGAGTTGTGGTTTCTCTCCCTCTATCAATGAGTTGTGGTTTCTCTCCCTCTATCAATGAGTTGTGGTTTCTCTCCCTCTCCCATGAGTTGTGGTTTCTCTCCTATCAATGAGTTGTGGTTTCTCTCCCTCTATCAATGAGTTGTGGTTTCTCTCCCTCTCCCAATGAGTTGTGGTTTCTCTCCCTCTATCAATGAGTTGTGGTTTCTCTCCCTCTATCAATGAGTTGTGGTTTCTCTCCCTCTATCAATGAGTTGTGGTTTCTCTCCCTCTATCAATGAGTTGTGGTTTCTCTCCCTCTATCAATGAGTTGTGGTTTCTCTCCCTCTATCAATGAGTTGTGGTTTCTCCCCTCTCCCATGAGTTGTGGTTTCTCTCCCTCTATCAATGAGTTGTGGTTTCTCTCCTCTATCAATGAGTTGTGGTTTCTCTCCCTCTCCCATGAGTTGTGGTTTCTCTCCCTCTATCAATGAGTTGTGGTTTCTCTCCCTCTATCAATGAGTTGTGGTTTCTCTCCCTCTCCCATGAGTTGTGGTTTCTCTCCTCTATCAATGAGTTGTGGTTTCTCTCCTCTATCAATGAGTTGTGGTTTCTCTCCTCTCCCATGAGTTGTGGTTTCTCTCCTCTATGAGTTGTGGTTTCTCTCCTCTCCCATGAGTTGTGGTTTCTCTCCCTCTATCAATGAGTTGTGGTTTCTCTCCCTCTATCAATGAGTTGTGGTTTCTCTCCCTCTCCCATGAGTTGTGGTTTCTCTCCCTCTATCAATGAGTTGTGGTTTCTCTCCCTCTATCAATGAGTTGTGGTTTCTCTCCCTCTCCCATGAGTTGTGGTTTCTCTCCTCTATCAATGAGTTGTGGTTTCTCTCCCTCTATCAATGAGTTGTGGTTTCTCTCCCTCTATCAATGAGTTGTGGTTTCTCTCCCTCTATCAATGAGTTGTGGTTTCTCTCCCTCTATCAATGAGTTGTGGTTTCTCTCCCTCTCAATGAGTTGTGGTTTCTCTCCCTCTATCATCCATGAGTTGTGGTTTCTCTCCCTCTATCAATGAGTTGTGGTTTCTCTCCTCTATCAATGAGTTGTGGTTTCTCTCCCTCTCCCATGAGTTGTGGTTTCTCTCCCTCTATCAATGAGTTGTGGTTTCTCTCCCTCTATCAATGACTTGTGGTTTCTCTCCCTCTCCCATGAGTTGTGTTTCTCTCCCTCTATCAATGAGTTGTGGTTTCTCTCCTCTATCAATGAGTTGTGGTTTCTCTCCCTCTATCAATGAGTTGTGGTTTCTCTCCCTCTACCATGAGTTGTGGTTTCTCTCCCTCTATCAATGAGTTGTGGTTTCTCTCCCTCTCCCATGAGTTGTGGTTTCTCTCCCTCTATCAATGAGTTGTGGTTTCTCTCCTCTATCAATGAGTTGTGGTTTCTCTCCCTCTATCAATGAGTTGTGGTTACTCTCACTCTCCCATGAGTTGTGGTTTCTCTCCCTCTATCAATGAGTTGTGGTTTCTCTCCCTCTATCAATGAGTTGTGGTTTCTCTCCCTCTATCAATGAGTTGTGGTTTCTCTCCCTCTCCCATGAGTTGTGGTTTCTCTCCCTCTATCAATGAGTTGTGGTTTCTCTCCCTCTCCCATGAGTTGTGGTTTCTCTCCCTCTATCATGAGTTGTGGTTTCTCTCCCTCTCCCAATGAGTTGTGGTTTCTCTCCTCTATCAATGAGTTGTGGTTTCTCTCCCTCTATCAATGAGTTGTGGTTTCTCTCCCTCTCCCATGAGTTGTGGTTTCTCTCCCTCTATCAATGAGTTGTGGTTTCTCTCCCTCTATCAATGAGTTGTGGTTTCTCTCCCTCTCCCATGAGTTGTGGTTTCTCTCCCTCTATCAATGAGTTGTGGTTACTCTCCCTCTATCAATGAGTTGTGGTTTCTCTCCCTCTATCAATGAGTTGTGGTTTCTCTCCCTCTATCAATGACTTGTGGTTTCTCTCCCTCTCCCATGAGTTGTGGTTTCTCTCCCTCTATCAATGAGTTGTGGTTTCTCTCCCTCTTCCATGAGTTGTGGTTTCTCTCCCTCTATCAATGAGTTGTGGTTTCTCTCCCTCTCCCATGAGTTGTGGTTTCTCTCCCTCTATCAATGAGTTGTGGTTTCTCTCCCTCTATCAATGACTTGTGGTTACTCTCCCTCTCCCATGAGTTGTGGTTACTCTCCCTCTATCAATGAGTTGTGGTTTCTCTCCCTCTATCAATGAGTTGTGGTTTCTCTCCCTCTCCCATGAGTTGTGGTTTCTCTCCCTCTATCAATGAGTTGTGGTTTCTCTCCCTCTATCAATGAGTTGTGGTTTCTCTCCCTCTCCCATGAGTTGTGGTTTCTCTCCCTCTATCAATGAGTTGTGGTTTCTCTCCCTCTTCCATGAGTTGTGGTTTCTCTCCTCTCCCATGAGTTGTGGTTTCTCTCCCTCTATCAATGAGTTGTGGTTTCTCTCCCTCTCCCATCAATGAGTTGTGGTTTCTCTCCTCTATCAATGAGTTGTGGTTTCTCTCCCTCTCCCATGAGTTGTGGTTTCTCTCCCTCTATCAATGAGTTGTGGTTTCTCTCCCTCTATCAATGAGTTGTGGTTTCTCTCCCTCTATCAATGAGTTGTGGTTTCTCTCCCTCTCCCATGAGTTGTGGTTTCTCTCCCTCTATCAATGAGTTGTGGTTTCTCTCCCTCTATCAATGAGTTGTGGTTTCTCTCCCTCTCCCATGAGTTGTGGTTTCTCTCCCTCTATCAATGAGTTGTGGTTTCTCTCCCTCTATCAATGAGTTGTGGTTTCTCTCCTCTCCAGAGTTGTGGTTTCTCTCCCTCTATCAATGAGTTGTGGTTTCTCTCCCTCTTCCATGAGTTGTGGTTTCTCTCCCTCTATCAATGAGTTGTGGTTTCTCTCCCTCTATCAATGAGTTGTGGTTTCTCTCCCTCTCCCATGAGTTGTGGTTTCTCTCCCTCTATCAATGAGTTGTGGTTTCTCTCCCTCTATCAATGAGTTGTGGTTTCTCTCCCTCTCCCATGAGTTGTGGTTTCTCTCCCTCTATCAATGAGTTGTGGTTTCTCTCCCTCTCCCAATGAGTTGTGGTTTCTCTCCCTTCCCATGAGTTGTGGTTTCTCTCCCTCTATCAATGAGTTGTGGTTTCTCTCCCTCTATCAATGAGTTGTGGTTTCTCTCCTCTATCAATGAGTTGTGGTTTCTCTCCTCTCCCATGAGTTGTGGTTTCTCTCCCTCTATCAATGAGTTGTGGTTTCTCTCCCTCTATCAATGAGTTGTGGTTTCTTCCCTCTCCATGAGTTGTGGTTTCTCTCCCTCTATCAATGAGTTGTGGTTTCTCTCCCTCTATCAATGAGTTGTGGTTTCTCTCCCTCTCCAATGAGTTGTGGTTTCTCTCCCTCTATCATCAATGAGTTGTGGTTTCTCTCCCTCTCAATGAGTTGTGGTTTCTCTCCCTCTATCAATGAGTTGTGGTTTCTCTCCCTCTATCAATGAGTTGTGGTTTCTGAGTTGTGGTTTCTCTCCCTCTATCAATGAGTTGTGGTTTCTCTCCCTCTATCAATGACTTGTGGTTTCTCTCCCTCTCCCATGAGTTGTGGTTTCTCTCCCTCTATCAATGAGTTGTGGTTTCTCTCCCTCTATCAATGAGTTGTGGTTTCTCTCCCTCTATCAATGAGTTGTGGTTTCTCTCCCTCTCCCATGAGTTGTGGTTTCTCTCCCTCTCCCATGAGTTGTGGTTTCTCTCCCTCTATCAATGAGTTGTGGTTTCTCTCCCTCTATCAATGAGTTGTGGTTTCTCTCCCTCTATCAATGAGTTGTGGTTTCTCTCCCTCTATCAATGAGTTGTGGTTTCTCTCCCTCTATCAATGAGTTGTGGTTTCTCTCCCTCTATCAATGAGTTGTGGTTTCTCTCCCTCTCAATGAGTTGTGGTTTCCTCTATCAATGAGTTGTGGTTTCTCTCCCTCTCCATGAGTTGTGGTTTCTCTCCTCTATCAATGAGTTGTGGTTTCTCTCCCTCTATCAATGAGTTGTGGTTTCTCTCCCTCTCCCATGAGTTGTGGTTTCTCTCCTCTATCAATGAGTTGTGGTTTCTCTCCCTCTATCAATGAGTTGTGGTTTCTCTCCCTCTCCCATGAGTTGTGGTTTCTCTCCCTCTATCAATGAGTTGTGGTTTCTCTCCCTCTATCAATGAGTTGTGGTTTCTCTCCCTCCCAATGAGTTGTGGTTTCTCTCCCTCTATCAATGACTTGTGGTTACTCTCCCTCTCCCATGAGTTGTGGTTTCTCTCCCTCTATCAATGAGTTGTGGTTTCTCTCCTCTATCAATGAGTTGTGGTTTCTCTCCTCTCATGAGTTGTCTCTCCCTCTATCAATGAGTTGTGGTTTCTCTCCTCTATCAATGAGTTGTGGTTTCTCTCCCTCTCCCATGAGTTGTGGTTTCTCTCCCTCTCAATGAGTTGTGGTTTCTCTCCCTCTTCCATGAGTTGTGGTTTCTCTCCTCTATCAATGAGTTGTGGTTTCTCTCCCTCTATCAATGAGTTGTGGTTTCTCTCCCTCTCCCATGAGTTGTGGTTTCTCTCCCTCTCAATGAGTTGTGGTTTCTATCAATGAGTTGTGGTTTCTCTCCCTCTATCAATGAGTTGTGGTTTCTCTCCCTCTATCAATGAGTTGTGTTCTCTCCCTCTCCCATGAGTTGTTTTCTCTCCCTCTATCAATGAGTTGTGGTTTCTCTCCCTCTATCAATGAGTTGTGGTTTCTCTCCCAATGAGTTGTGGTTTCTCTCCCTCATGAGTTGTGGTTTCTCTCCTCTCCCAATGAGTTGTGGTTTCTCTCCCTCTATCAATGAGTTGTGGTTTCTCTCCCTCTATCAATGAGTTGTGGTTTCTCTCCTCAATGAGTTGTGGTTTCTCTCCCTCTATCAATGAGTTGTGGTTTCTCTCCCTCTATCAATGAGTTGTGGTTTCTCTCCCTCTCCATGAGTTGTGGTTTCTCTCCCTCTATCAATGAGTTGTGGTTTCTCTCCAATGAGTTGTGGTTTCTCTCCCTCTATCAATGAGTTGTGGTTTCTCTCCCTCTATCAATGAGTTGTGGTTTCTCTCCCTCTATCAATGAGTTGTGGTTTCTCTCCCTCTCCCATGAGTTGTGGTTTCTCTCCTCTCCCATGAGTTGTGGTTTCTCTCCCTCTCCCATGAGTTGTGGTTTCTCTCCTCTATCTCCCTCTATCAATGAGTTGTGGTTTCTCTCCCTCTCCCATGAGTTGTGGTTTCTCTCCCTCTATCAATGAGTTGTGGTTTCTCTCCCTCTATCAATGAGTTGTGGTTTCTCTCCCTCTCCCATGAGTTGTGGTTTCTCTCCCTCTATCAATGAGTTGTGGTTTCTCTCCCTCTATCAATGAGTTGTGGTTTCTCTCCCTCTATCAATGAGTTGTGGTTTCTCTCCCTCTATCAATGAGTTGTGGTTCTCTCCCTCTCCATGAGTTGTGGTTTCTCTCCCTCTATCAATGAGTTGTGGTTTCTCTCCCTCTATCAATGAGTTGTGGTTTCTCTCCCTCTATCAATGAGTTGTGGTTTCTCTCCCTCTATCAATGAGTTGTGGTTTCTCTCCCTCTCCCATGAGTTGTGGTTTCTCTCCCTCTATCAATGAGTTGTGGTTTCTCTCCCTCTATCAATGAGTTGTGGTTTCTCTCCCTCTATCAATGAGTTGTGGTTTCTCTCCCTCTATCAATGAGTTGTGGTTTCTCTCCCTCTCCCATGAGTTGTGGTTTCTCTCCCTCTATCAATGAGTTGTGGTTTCTCTCCTCTTCCATGAGTTGTGGTTTCTCTCCCTCTATCAATGAGTTGTGGTTTCTCTCCCTCTTCCATGAGTTGTGGTTTCTCTCCCTCTCCATGAGTTGTGGTTTCTCTCCCTCTATCAATGAGTTGTGGTTTCTCTCCTCTATCAATTGTGGTTACTCTCCCTCTCCCATGAGTTGTGGTTTCTCTCCCTCTATCAATGAGTTGTGGTTTCTCTCCTCTATCAATGAGTTGTGGTTTCTCTCCCTCTCCCATGAGTTGTGGTTTCTCTCCCTCTATCAATGAGTTGTGGTTTCTCTCCCTCTATCAATGACTTGTGGTTTCTCTCCCTCTCCCATGAGTTGTGGTTTCTCTCCCTCTATCAATGAGTTGTGGTTTCTCTCCCTCTTCCATGAGTTGTGGTTTCTCTCCCTCTATCAATGAGTTGTGGTTTCTCCCTCTATCAATGAGTTTTCTCTCCCTCTCCCATGGTTTCTCTCCCTCTATCAATGAGTTGTGGTTTCTCTCCCTCTATCAATGAGTTGTGGTTTCTCTCCCTCTCCCATGAGTTGTGGTTTCTCTCCCTCTATCAATGAGTTGTGGTTTCTCTCCCTCTCCCATGAGTTGTGGTTTCTCTCCTCTATCAATGAGTTGTGGTTTCTCTCCCTCTATCAATGAGTTGTGGTTTCTCTCCTCTCCCATGAGTTGTGGTTTCTCTCCTCTATCAATGAGTTGTGGTTTCTCTCCCTCTATCAATGAGTTGTGGTTTCTCTCCCTCTCCCATGAGTTGTGGTTTCTCTCCCTCTATCAATGAGTTGTGGTTTCTCTCCCTCTATCAATGAGTTGTGGTTTCTCTCCCTCTCCCATGAGTTGTGGTTTCTCTCCCTCTATCAATGAGTTGTGGTTTCTCTCCCTCTTCCATGAGTTGTGGTTTCTCTCCCTCTATCAATGAGTTGTGGTTTCTCTCCCTCTATCAATGACTTGTGGTTACTCTCCCTCTCCCATGAGTTGTGGTTTCTCTCCCTCTATCAATGAGTTGTGGTTTCTCTCCCTCTATCCCTCTCTCCCATGAGTTGTGGTTTCTCTCCCTCTATCAATGAGTTGTGGTTTCTCTCCCTCTTCCATGAGTTGTGGTTACTCTCACTCTCCCATGAGTTGTGGTTTCTCTCCCTCTATCAATGAGTTGTGGTTTCTCTCCCTCTATCAATGAGTTGTGGTTTCTCTCCCTCTATCAATGAGTTGTGGTTTCTCTCCCTCTATCAATGAGTTGTGGTTTCTCTCCAATGAGTTGTGGTTTCTCCCATCAATGAGTTGTGGTTTCTCTCCTCTCCCATGAGTTGTGGTTTCTCTCCCTCTATCAATGAGTTGTGGTTTCTCTCCCTCTATCAATGAGTTGTGGTTTCTCTCCCTCTCCCATGAGTTGTGGTTTCTCTCCCTCTATCAATGAGTTGTGGTTTCTCTCCCTCTCCCCCATGAGTTGTGGTTTCTCTCCTCTCCAATGAGTTGTGGTTTCTCTCCTCTATCAATGAGTTGTAGTTACTCTGAGTTGTGGTTTCTCTCCCTCTATCAATGAGTTGTGGTTTCTCTCCCTCTCCCCATGAGTTGTGGTTTCTCTCCCTCTATCAATGAGTTGTGGTTTCTCTCCCTCTATCAATGAGTTGTGGTTTCTCTCCCTCTCCCATGAGTTGTGGTTTCTCTCCTCTATCAATGAGTTGTGGTTTCTCTCCTCTATCAATGAGTTGTGGTTTCTCTCCCTCTCCAATGAGTTGTGGTTTCTCTCCCTCTATCAATGAGTTGTGGTTTTCTCTCCCTCTCCATGAGTTGTGGTTTCTCTCCCTCTCCCATGAGTTGTGGTTTCTCTCCCTCTATCAATGAGTTGTGGTTTCTCTCCCTCTATCAATGAGTTGTGGTTTCTCTCCCTCTATCAATGAGTTGTGGTTTCTCTCCCTCTATCAATGAGTTGTGGTTTCTCTCCCTCTCCATGAGTTGTGGTTTCTCTCCCTCTATCAATGAGTTGTGGTTTCTCTCCCTCTTCCGCATGAGTTGTGGTTTCTCTCCCTCTCCCATGAGTTGTGGTTTCTCTCCCTCTCCCATGAGTTGTGGTTTCTCTCCCTCTATCAATGAGTTGTGGTTTCTCTCCCTCTATCAATGACTTGTGGTTTCTCTCCCTCTCCCATGAGTTGTGGTTTCTCTCCCTCTATCAATGAGTTGTGGTTTCTCTCCCTCTATCAATGAGTTGTGGTTTCTCTCCCTCTCCCATGAGTTGTGGTTTCTCTCCCTCTATCAATGAGTTGTGGTTTCTCTCCCTCTATCAATGACTTGTGGTTTCTCTCCCTCTCAATGAGTTGTGGTTTCTCTCCCTCTATCAATGAGTTGTGGTTTCTCTCCCTCTCCATGAGTTGTGGTTTCTCTCCCTCTCAATGAGTTGTGGTTTTTCATGAGTTGTGGTTTCTCTCCCTCTCCATGAGTTGTGGTTTCTCTCCCTCTATCAATGAGTTGTGGTTTCTCTCCCTCTATCAATGAGTTGTGGAGTTGTGGTTTCTCTCCCTCTATCAATGAGTTGTGGTTTCTCTCCCTCTTCCATGAGTTGTGGTTTCTCTCCCTATCAATGAGTTGTGGTTTCTATCAATGAGTTGTGGTTTCTCTCCCTCTCCCATGAGTTGTGGTTTTCTCTCCCTCTATCAATGAGTTGTGGTTTCTCTCCCTCTTCAATGAGTTGTGGTTTCTCTCCCCTCTATCAATGAGTTGTGGTTTCTCTCCCTCTATCAATGACTTGTGGTTTCTCTCCCTCTCCCATGAGTTGTGGTTTCTCTCCTCTATCAATGAGTTGTGGTTTCTCTCCCTCTATCAATGAGTTGTGGTTTCTCTCCTCTATCAATGAGTTGTGGTTTCTCTCCCTCTATCAATGAGTTGTGGTTTCTCTCCCTCTCCCATGAGTTGTGGTTTCTCTCCCTCTCCCATGAGTTGTGGTTTCTCTCCCTCTATCAATGAGTTGTGGTTTCTCTCCTCTATCAATGAGTTGTGGTTTCTCTCCCTCCATGAGTTGTGGTTTCTCTCCCTCTATCAATGAGTTGTGGTTTCTCTCCCTCTATCAATGAGTTGTGGTTTCTCTCCATGAGTTGTGGTTTCTCTCCCTCTATCAATGAGTTGTGGTTTCTCTCCTCTCCCATGAGTTGTGGTTTCCTCCCTCTATCAATGAGTTGTGGTTTCTCTCCCTCTATCAATGAGTTGTGGTTTCTCTCCCTCTATCAATGAGTTGTGGTTTCTCTCCTCTCCCATGAGTTGTGGTTTCTCTCCCTCTCCCATGAGTTGTGGTTTCTCTCCTCTCCCATGAGTTGTGGTTTCTCTCCCTCTATCAATGAGTTGTGGTTTCTCTCCTCTATCAATGAGTTGTGTTTCTCTCCCTCTCCCATGAGTTGTGGTTTCTCTCCCTCTATCAATGAGTTGTGGTTTCTCTCCCTCTATCAATGAGTTGTGGTTTCTCTCCCTCTCCCATGAGTTGTGGTTTCTCTCCTCTATCAATGAGTTGTGGTTTCTCTCCCTCTATCAATGAGTTGTGGTTTCTCTCCCTCTATCAATGAGTTGTGGTTTCTCTCCCTCTATCAATGACTTGTGGTTTCTCTCCCTCTCCCAATGAGTTGTGGTTTCTCTCCCTCTATCAATGAGTTGTGGTTTCTCTCCCTCTTCCATGAGTTGTGGTTTCTCTCCCTCTATCAATGAGTTGTGGTTTCTCTCCCTCTCCCATGAGTTGTGGTTTCTCTCCCTCTCCCATGAGTTGTGGTTTCTCTCCCTCTATCAATGAGTTGTGGTTTCTCTCCCTCTATCAATGACTTGTGGTTACTCTCCCTCTCCCATGAGTTGTGGTTACTCTCCTCTATCAATGAGTTGTGGTTTCTCTCCCTCTATCAATGAGTTGTGGTTTCTCTCCCTCTCCCATGAGTTGTGGTTTCTCCCCTCTATCAATGAGTTGTGGTTTCTCTCCTCTATCAATGACTTGTGGTTTCTCTCCTCTCCCATGAGTTGTGGTTTCTCTCCCTCTATCAATGAGTTGTGGTTTCTCTCCCTCTTCCATGAGTTGTGGTTTCTCTCCTCTCCATGAGTTGTGGTTTCTCTCCTCTATCAATGAGTTGTGGTTTCTCTCCCTCTATCAATGAGTTGTGGTTTCTCTCCCTCTATCAATGACTTGTGGTTTCTCTCTCCCTCTCCCATGAGTTGTGGTTTCAATGAGTTGTGGTTTCTCTCTCCCCATCTATCAATGAGTTGTGGTTTCTCTCCTCTATCAATGAGTTGTGGTTTCTCTCCCTCCCATGAGTTGTGGTTTCTCTCCCTCTATCAATGAGTTGTGGTTTCTCTCCCTCTATCAATGAGTTGTGGTTTCTCTCCTCTATCAATGAGTTGTGGTTTCTCTCCCTCTCCAATGAGTTGTGGTTTCTCTCCCTCTCCCATGAGTTGTGGTTTCTCTCCCTCTATCAATGAGTTGTGGTTTCTCTCCTCTATCAATGAGTTGTGGTTTCTCTCCCTCTCCCATGAGTTGTGGTTTCTCTCCCTCTCTGAGTTGTGGTTTCTCTCCTCCTCTATCAATGAGTTGTGGTTTCTCTCCCTCTATCAATGAGTTGTGGTTTCTCTCCCTCTCCCATGAGTTGTGGTTTCTCTCCCTCTATCAATGAGTTGTGGTTTCTCTCCTCTATCAATGAGTTGTGGTTTCTCTCCCTCTCCCAATGAGTTGTGGTTTCTCTCCCTCTATCAATGAGTTGTGGTTTCTCTCCCTCTATCAATGAGTTGTGGTTTCTCTCCCTCTATCAATGAGTTGTGGTTTCTCTCCCTCTATCAATGAGTTGTGGTTTCTCTCCCTCTCCCATCTCTCCCTCTATCAATGAGTTGTGGTTTCTTTCCCTCTATCAATGAGTTGTGGTTTCTCTCCTCTATCAATGAGTTGTGGTTTCTCTCCCTCTCCCATCAATGAGTTGTGGTTTCTCTCCCTCTCCCATGAGTTGTGGTTTCTCTCCCTCTATCAATGAGTTGTGGTTTCTCTCCCTCTATCAATGAGTTGTGGTTTCTCTCCCTCTCCAATGAGTTGTGGTTTCTCTCCCTCTCCCTATCAATGAGTTGTGGTTTCTCTCCCTCTCCCATGAGTTGTGGTTTATCTCCTCTATGAGTTGTGGTTTCTCTCCCTCTTCCATGAGTTGTGGTTTCTCTCCCTCTATCAATGAGTTGTGGTTTCTCTCCCTCTATCAATGAGTTGTGGTTTCTCTCCCTCTATCAATGAGTTGTGGTTTCTCTCCCTCTCCCATGAGTTGTGGTTTCTCTCCCTCTCCCATGAGTTGTGGTTTCTCTCCCTCTCCCATGAGTTGTGGTTTCTCTCCCTCTATCAATGAGTTGTGGTTTCTCTCCCTCTATCAATGAGTTGTGGTTTCTCTCCCTCTCCCATGAGTTGTGGTTTCTCTCCCTCTATCAATGAGTTGTGGTTTCTCTCCCTCTATCAATGAGTTGTGGTTTCTCTCCCTCTCCCATGAGTTGTGGTTTCTCCCTCTATCAATGAGTTGTGGTTACTCTCCCTCTATCAATGAGTTGTGGTTTCTCTCCCTCTATCAATGAGTTGTGGTTTCTCTCCCTCTCCCAATGACTTGTGGTTTCTCTCCCTCTCCCATGAGTTGTGGTTTCTCTCCTCTATCAATGAGTTGTGGTTTCTCTCCTCTTCCATGAGTTGTGGTTTCTCTCCCTCTAGTTGTGGTTTCTCTCCCTCTCCCATGAGTTGTGGTTTCTCTCCCTCTCCCATGAGTTGTGGTTTCTCTCCCTCTATCAATGAGTTGTGGTTTCTCTCCCTCTATCAATGACTTGTGGTTTCTCTCCCTCTCCCATGAGTTGTGGTTTCTCTCCCTCTATCAATGAGTTGTGGTTTCTCTCCCTCTATCAATGAGTTGTGGTTTCTCTCCTCTCCCATGAGTTGTGGTTTCTCTCCCTCTATCAATGAGTTGTGGTTTCTCTCCCTCTATCAATGACTTGTGGTTTCTCTCCCTCTCCCAATGAGTTGTGGTTTCTCTCCTCTATCAATGACTTGTGGTTTCTCTCCCTCTCCCATGAGTTGTGGTTTCTCTCCCTCTATCAATGAGTTGTGGTTTCTCTCCCTCTATCAATGAGTTGTGGTTTCTCTCCCTCTATCAATGAGTTGTGGTTTCTCTCCCTCTCCCATGAGTTTGTTTTCTCTCCCTCTCCCATGAGTTGTGGTTTCTCTCCCTCTCCATGAGTTGTGGTTTCTCTCCCTCTATCAATGAGTTGTGGTTTCTCTCCCTCTATCAATGACTTGTGGTTTCTCTCCCTCTCAATGAGTTGTGGTTTCTCTCCCTCTATCAATGAGTTGTGGTTTCTCTCCCTCTATCAATGAGTTGTGGTTTCTCTCCCTCTCCCATGAGTTGTGGTTTCTCTCCCTCTATCAATGAGTTGTGGTTTCTCTCCCTCTATCAATGACTTGTGGTTTCTCTCCCTCTCCATGAGTTGTGGTTTCTCTCCCTCTATCAATGAGTTGTGATTTCTCTCCCTCTATCAATGAGTTGTGGTTTTCTCTCCCTCTATCAATGAGTTGTGGTTTCTCTCCCTCTCCCATGACTTTGGTTTCTCTCCCTCTCCCATGAGTTGTGGTTTCTCTCCCTCTATCAATGAGTTGTGGTTTCTCTCCCTCTATCAATGAGTTGTGGTTTCTCCCTCTCCCATGAGTTGTGGTTTCTCTCCCTCATCAATGAGTTGTGGTTTCTCTCCCTCTTCCATGAGTTGTGGTTTTTCTCCCTCTATCAATGAGTTGTGGTTTCTCTCCCTCTATCAATGACTTGTGGTTTCTCTCCCTCTCCCATGAGTTGTGGTTTCTCTCCCTCTATCAATGAGTTGTGGTTTCTCTCCCTCCAATGACTTGTGGTTTCTCATGAGTTGTGGTTTCTCTCCCTCTATCAATGAGTTGTGGTTTCTCCCTCTTCCATGAGTTGTGGTTTCTCTCCCTCTATCAATGAGTTGTGGTTTCTCTCCCTCTATCAATGAGTTGTGGTTTCTCTCCCTCTCCCATGAGTTGTGGTTTCTCTCCTCTATCAATGAGTTGTGGTTTCTTTCCCTCTATCAATGGTTGTCTCTCCTCTCACATGAGTTGTGGTTTCTCTCCCTCTATCAATGAGTTGTGGCTTCTCCTCTATCAATGAGTTGTGGTTTCTCTCCTCTCCCATGAGTTGTGGTTTCTCTCCCTCTATCAATGAGTTGTGGTTTCTCTCCTCTATCAATGAGTTGTGGTTTCTCTCCCCTCTCCCATGAGTTGTGGTTTCTCTCCCTCTATCAATGAGTTGTGGTTTCTCTCCTCTTCCATGAGTTGTGGTTTCTCTCCCTCTATCAATGTTGTGGTTTCTCTCCCTCTATCAATGAGTTGTGGTTTCTCCCTCTATCAATGAGTTGTGGTTTCTCTCCTCTATCAATGAGTTGTGGTTTCTCTCCTCTTCCATGAGTTGTGGTTTCTCTCCCTCTCCCATGAGTTGTGGTTTCTCTCCCTCTATCAATGAGTTGTGGTTTCTCTCCCTCTCCCATGAGTTGTGGTTTCTCTCCCTCTCCTGAGTTGTGGTTTCTCTCCCTCTATCAATGAGTTGTGGTTTCTCTCCCTCTATCAATGAGTTGTGGTTTCTCTCCCTCTCCCATGAGTTGTGGTTTCTCTCCCTCTATCAATGAGTTGTGGTTTCTCTCCCTCTATCAATGAGTTGTGGTTTCTCTCCTCTCCCATGAGTTGTGGTTTCTTCCCTCTATCAATGAGTTGTGGTTTCTCCCTCTATCAATGAGTTGTGGTTTCTCTCCCTCTCCCAATGAGTTGTGGTTTCTCTCCTCTATCAATGACTTGTGGTTTCTCTCCCTCTCCCATGAGTTGTGGTTTCTCTCCCTCTATCAATGAGTTGTGGTTTCTCTCCCTCTTCAATGACTTGTGGTTGCTCTCCCTCTCCCATGAGTTGTGGTTTCTCTCCCTCTATCAATGAGTTGTGGTTTCTCTCCCTCTCCCATGAGTTGTGGTTTCTCTCCCTCTCCCATGAGTTGTGGTTTCTCTCCCTCTATCAATGAGTTGTGGTTTCTCTCCCTCTATCAATGACTTGTGGTTACTCTCCCTCTCCCATGAGTTGTGGTTTTCTCTCCTCTATCAATGAGTTGTGGTTTCTCTCCTCTATCAATGAGTTGTGGTTTCTCCCCTCTATCAATGAGTTGTGGTTTCTCTCCCTCTATCAATGAGTTGTGGTTTCTCTCCTCTATCAATGACTTGTGGTTTCTCTCCCTCTCCCATGAGTTGTGGTTTCTCTCCCCTCTATCAATGAGTTGTGGTTTCTCTCCCTCTTCCCGAGTTGTGGTTTCTCTTCTATCAATGAGTTGTGGTTTCTCTCCCTCTTCAATGAGTTGTGGTTTCTCTCCCTCTATCAATGAGTTGTGGTTTCTCTCCCTCTATCAATGTTGTGGTTACTCTCCCTCTCCCATCTCTCCCTCTATCAATGAGTTGTGGTTTCTCTCCCTCTATCAATGAGTTGTGGTTTCTCTCCCTCTCCCATGAGTTGTGGTTCTCTCCCTCTATCAATGAGTTGTGGTTTCTCTCCCTCTCCCAATCGTTATTGGTTTCTCTCCCTCTCCATAGGTTGTGGTTTCTCTCCACTCTATCAATGAGTTGTGGTTTCTCTCCTCTATCAATGAGTTGTGGTTTCTCAACCTATCAATGACTTGTGGTTTCTCTCCCTCTATCAATGAGTTGGTTTCTCTCCCTCTCCATGAGTTGTGGTTCTCTCCCTCTATCAATGAGTTGTGGTTTCTCTCCCTCT